>NC_081568.1:52998520-53042629 GCF_022355385.1 Mustela nigripes
GTAGAAGGAAAAGTAAATAAAGTTAAATTTCTTTTAAACCTAAATCTCATTAACAAGGATGCTTGATAGCAGGAATGTAACATTCCACCAGGAGACTCTCAATTGTCTTTACTTGATAGTAACCAGGCCTTCAATATCCTGATAGTGCTTTTTTCGCATGCGTGGGCTAACCGGCCAGTTCTGCTTCTGTAAGATTGCTTTGTCTGCTTTCGCGTGGGGTCCCCTGACCCAATCCACTGACGCCAAGTATGCCTGTTCAAACTGTCAATCAATCAGCTCAGCCCGACTCGAAACTTGTTTGTATCTGTCTATAAAAATCCTGCACCGACCCAGCTCTGGACCTCTTGGCGTTAGCGGCAACGAGCGGGGCAGAGGTCCAGGTTCGAACCTGCAATAAATGACCCTTGCTGATTGGCTTTGACTCACGTCTCTGGTGGTCTTTTAAGGTGGGGGTAATATTCAATTGGCATTTCAGGAACAGCTGAGATGGTGGAATCAAAGGCAATTTTAAAAATGGATAGTGGGGACGCCTGGGTGGCTCAGTCAGTTAAGCCGCTGCCTTTGGCTCAGGTCATGATCCCAGGGTCCTGAGATCAAGTTCTGAATCCAGCTCCTTGCTCGGTGTCCGGGAGCCTGCTTCTCTCTCTCAGTCTGCCTGCTTGTGCTCTCTGTCTCTATCTCTCAGACAAATAAATAAAATCTTAAAAAAAAAAAAAGGATAGGAGTGGAGGTGAGAGGAGGTTGTAAAAAAGAAAAACAAAAACCTTTGTTCTTGCCCTTGGGGTATCATTATAACTTAGGGATATATTTCTTAAACTTGAAAAATGTGTGCATACCCTATCAAGGAAAAAGATTTTGATTTCTTAGGTCCTAATGAGTTTAAAAATTTAAATACTGTCCATTTAGCTCATCATTTATACTGTAACTGAACTCATGGGGTTCACCTCTCCAGGTGCACTAAATTGAACAAAACCCAGAAAAGGGCTGAAAGCAAAGAAATTTTTATTACTTTTAGAAGACAGGAATAGCTCTCAAAGCACTACCTAGTTCCCCATGAGTTGGTAAAGGAAGCTTTTATTCAGTGTATTAGTGGGCAGGGAGTTTGCATGCATATTAAGGAACATACACATATTCTATTACTTAGGCACTTTGATTCAATTACACATGCCTAGCACTCCAACATGCTAGAGCATACATTGTTATGTTAAAAAAAAATGGCAGAAAACCCCACCCACTGGAGGAGATCTTAGTATTACAATGAGCTAAAGTAACTTCAAGACAACTCAGGGGGACTTCTGTGCACGTCCTTAGCTCCAGATTAGTTCAGAATGGCTCTTGCTCCGGGCTATGAGGAAAATACCTAGCCAGGTGTCAACAGGAAGTACTGATCTGTCCCTACTCCCCTTCCCCCCTTCTGCTAATAGCTTTCAGGCCTCTGATCTAAACAACTTCCTTTTTTTTTTTTTTTTTTTTTTTTTTTTTTTTTTTAAAGATTTTATTTATTTATTTCACAGAGAGAGATCACAAGTAGGTAGAAAGGCAGGCAGAGAGAGAGGAGGAGGAAACAGGCTCCCTGCCGAGCAGAGAGCCCGATGTGGGACTCGATCCCAGGACCCTGAGATCATGACCTGAGCCGAAGGCAGCGGCTTAACCCACTGAGCCACCCAGGCGCCCTGATCTAAACAACTTCCTATTGCATCCTAGCTAACAGTACCAGTGAAGTAGTTAACACTACTTCAAACTTCTATCCTGGGAATTGTTGACTGAGTCTAAGGCTGTGACCCAAACGGTCCAAAACATGTCTGTTACTGTTTTAAACTGAGTTATAAATTATATATTGTAATATAGACAGTGAAATGAACAGATCTTAATTCTATTTAAAAAATTCAATTGCAATATATATATTTTTTAATATTTATTATTTTTTAAGCAACCTATATATCCGACATGAGCTTGAACTCATGACCCTGAGATCAAGAGTCATGTGCTGTACCAAGCTAGCCAGCCACCCCCAGATATTAACTCTTATAATTTGATAAGCATGTATACCCTTGTTACCCATATGCTAATCAACACAACATAAAAAAAGTTATAAAATATTTCATATCAACATAACTTATAAAACTTATTATAAAATACTTCCATTACCCCAGAAAGTTCATTTATGGCGTTCACAATCAATCTGTCTCCCCTCCCCCAAGCTAGTGTCTTTCATCATAGATTAGTTTCAACTGTTTCAGAAGTTTACATAAATGGAATCATACTCTTTTATGTTTAGTTTCCTTAATTCAGCACAATGATTTTGAGTTTCATTCATGCAGTTCATTTCTTTGTATAGCTAAGTAATATTCCAATACTATGAATATACCACAATCTATCTGTTCTATATTTGGCTTATTTCCAGTTTTAGGTTATTTTGAATTAAGCTGCAATCAATATTCTTGTGCAAGTCTCTATGTTCATTTCCCCTGGGTAATCATCCAGAAATGGAATTACTAAGTTAAGGGTTCAACTTTATAATAAATTGCCCAACAGTTTTCTACAATGGTTGTGTCATTTTATACTCCCACTGGCAATGAATAAGCAATCTAGTTGCCAAAAATGCTCATTAGCATATGAAGTTATCAGTCTTTTTCATTTTAGCCATTCTGATAGGTATGTAATGGTGTTGTAACTGAACTAACATAAGTTCCCTCTTTGGTGAGTCACAACCAGGTGGAGTTGTCACACAAAGTAAACTTTATTTGCAGCAAATGAGATCACAGGGAATAACTTCCAACGCCTATAGTCCCCAGGCAAGGGTGAATGTGGTTCCTTTTATTTAGGGTTAGGAAGAATATTCAGAAGGGAGCCTGGTCATTGCATGTAGAGGCAGGCATAGGGTCGCTACCTGCACCTAAAAGAAACATCCTATTCATATATGTTGAGTAAATGAGGCTTGTGTTCCTGTTTCCTGGGTAGAGATTTCATATAGTATTATATAATAATAGAGTATTATAATGAGGAAAAGCTAACTGTTGGGTCACTTCATAGGTCAATCCATGGCCCATCTGTGCAGGTGTGAGCCAGGGTTTGAGCTCAAACTGCTCTGGGTGGTATTCAGGGGAACTCTGCTCAGTCATTCATTATTTCTTGAAGGACAGTTTCACTTTCCATCACAGTGTGGGTGCTATGCAGCTCCTGCAGGTCTTTTGTTTGAGCTAAACTGGAAAGAGGAGCTTAAGGAAAAATGTGGAACAAAGGTCAGCAAGTAAGCATAGATGAGCCATAAAAGTCAAGTCTTGGGGCCTGGCTAATGACAATGTTTCAGTATGAGTTTAGTTTGCATTTCCCAGATGCTGAGCATCTTTTTATGTGATAATTGGCCATTCTTATGTCTTTGTGAAGTTATCTATTGAAATGTGTCCATTAAAAAAATAATTTTTAAAAAAATTACTGAGTTGTGCTGTTGATCACTGGCTTCTGTGCTTAGGGGCCAAAATATAACACATAGATAGACTTTGGAATAAAGAAGAACCTTATTGCTTTGCCAGGCAAAGGAAAGTGCAGCAGGCTATGGCTTTCAAAAATTGCAAGCCCCCCTACGGAAGGGGGCTGGGAGTTTTATAGGGAAAAAAGAGAATCTCGCCAGTTTAGACAGGAATTGGGAATGTGCTGCCAGCCTCTGTAGTAGTTTCCAGGGTGGTACTGGGTTCCTGAAACAAAAGGCTGAGAACAGAAGAGGGGAGGTTTGCAGAGGGAGGAGGGAGGTTTGTGGAAGAGAGGTTAAAGGATACTCAGTTTCAAATCAAGCTTTGGGAAAGCATTAGTGCAGCCATTTGATTTTTGCTCAGCTTTATACTTTAAATTTTTTTTTCATTTTAATTTTTAAAAAAGATTTCATGTATTTATTTGAGAGAGAGAGCGCGTGGCGCGTACCCCTCGTGAGTAAGTGGAGGGAGGAACAGAGGGAGAGGGAGAGAATCTCAAGCATACCCTGCTGAGCATGGAGACATCTGAGATCATGCCCTGAGCAGAAACCAAGAGTGGATCACTTAACCAATTGAGACACCCAGGTGCCCATTATGCATTTTTTAAAAAAGTTATTTGTTTGGGGTGCCTGGGTGGCTCAGTGGGTTAAAGCCTCTGCCTTCCGCTCAAGTCCTGATCCCAGGGTTCTGGGATGGAGCCCCAAGTTGGGCTCTCTGCTCAGTGGGGAGCCTGCTACCCTTACTCTCTCTCTGCCTGCCTCTCTGCCCACTTGTGATCTCTGTCAAATAAATAAATAAATCTTTTAAAAAAAGTTACTTGTTTATTTAAATAATCTCTATACCCAACATGGGGCTTGAACTCACCCCCCTCCCCCCACCTCCCCACCCTCCACCCCTAGAAATCAAGAGTCAGGTGTTCTACCAACTGAACCCTCCAGGCCCCCCTCAACTTTATGATTTTAAGCAGTTTCAGTAGGGGTTCTTTAAATATTCCAACTATGAGTCCTTTTCATTTGTGTGTATAAAGATCCCCCCCAATCCAGTTTGTGATTTGCTTAGTCATTTTCTTAATACTGTCTGGATACAAATTTCTGATTTTGGTAAAATGTATCAGTTTTTTTAAAATTGCGCAGTTCTCCATGACTTATAGATTTTCTGCGTGTCTCAGAGTTTACTATGTGCTGTGTGCTCTAAGTGTCTAGAATATAAAGAGTTAAGGGTATTTTTCTTAGTTCTACCTATATGGCATTTTGTTGTTGTTCTTAAATTGTTACAAAGCCATAGTCCAGAACAGTGGTTCAAAATTTAATGGAGTGTATTCATTGTCCTAGAAATTGTTAAAAGTAAGATTACAGGGCTTCACTCCTACAGAATGACGTTTGTTTCATAGTTTCTATAGTGCATGCAGGTTTGCAAATCATTCATCTAGAAATCTTCACTTAAAGCTGCTCCACCTACCATTTTCTCAGTGCGAAGGCAGCATAATGTTAATAAAAATGACCTGTTGCATTTTAATTATTGGGTGCTGTTACCACCAGTGCCTTTTACTGTGCTTTGAGATAATTAGAAGGCACTGGGTAGAAAAGCACTGAAAAATTTTTACTTAGATGCTGTTGCAATACGGCATAACTGAATAAAATATTTCAGGACACGAAATCGACTGCAAAATCTGCGTGCTTTCCAACTGTGAGCTCTTGCTTTTCTTCTGCTAGAGAAAATTGCAACAAGTCTTCACAGGAAGTTTTTTTGTTTCTTCCTTTCTTCTTCTTTTTTTAAATAAACTGGTTCTCCCAATAGTTTTGCTAATGGACCCTAACTTGACATGCAATTAAACATGAAACTTCTCATTGGGTATTTTCAAGACTGCCAGGGGGAATCAGCTGCCAGTTTACTGCAATGTGGAAAACTGCATGAGATTCTGGGATTGGAATCAAAATGCTAATTTAAAAGGTCGAGTGAAGCTGAAGCTCACGTTTTTGCGTGCCTGAGCTCTCTTCAGGCAGAACAAAGACCCAGGCAGAAAAGGCAGAGGCTGAGACTCACCCCAAATCTGTTTTCCTGAGATAATTTTGGAATTATGCCTGAAATGCCGGAGGACATGGAACAGGTAAGAGCTAGCTGTTCAAGAAATGAAGCATTTTGGAGTTAGTGTCTTTAAAAAGCATCCCAGTGAATGGTAAAAACCAAAAGGGTGTGTTAAAAAAAGAAAAAAAGAAGCGGGTGTCATTCATTTCTTTAAAACATGTAACTTTGGGACATGGAAGGATAAACCAGTTTTAATTATTGACCCTGGGGACCAGGTTTTCAGCTAAGTCTCATTAACTGACAAAAAAAAAAAAATGCAAAACAGAACAGCAGTTTCCTTAACCAAATTATATGCAGTGACGTACGTGAAGGTTCTATATAAGTAAGGATTTTATCTTTAATTGTGTGCTCCTGCCTTTGTCTTAGCATGAACTGAATCTGCTAACATAACTTTAGCTCCAGGCTGCTCTCTTTGAATTTATAGACTTAGCCACCACAGGAACTTGGATATTGTATGTACAGCGGTGGCATTTTTGTTCACAGAGAAACTTTAATCTTTAAAGAGAATGAATAAAAACTACACAACTAGACTCTGGTTTTACCTGGGAGGTATCACGCCAAATTCTAAGGTAGGCAAGAAAACTCTTGTTCTTAACTCTGGACAAGGCTGCTCTGAGAATAAAAATAAAATAGTAATTGCATATGCATGTCCTTAAATCTTCGCACTGTACACTTTTTAAAAAAAATCAGAACGATCAGGTTGCATCACACGTCGCTACTAGAAATTAACAACAAAAATCCCAGTTTTTAAAAGAGGATTAGGAGGATCTTGAATTTGCCTCCCCTACCCACCCACGGACACTCACCTTTTCTTTGTGTGCAGATTATGAATGTTTAATGCTGGGGCAGCCCTCTCAAGGACTCTCTGAATAATGCTAAGTTGATTAACAGTAACAGTTTGGGAAAAAACAAAAATTGGAAAGCGGGGTGGGGGGTTGGGGAGGCTTCAGGCTCTCTTCCCCCACCGTTCCAAAGAAAGACTGTTAACTCGAATTAAGAAATGAGTTCTTGCTGGGAGGAGGGGGGTTGGGTAGAAAGGAAATTCACGGGGCTCAGACAAAGAAAAACTTTTTCAAAAGGCTGCTTAGTCTTTAGCTCTGAAATAAACCGAAAGGGATTATGAAAATAAGGCCTTTTTGTTCAGATTTTCAGAAAAATCCAAGCCGCGGTCACGCCTGTAGGCGACTCTCAAGCCCCGTGTCCGGCGTGTCTGGGTCAGAACACTCGGGACTGCTGGGTGCATGCCCGCGGAGCCTACACGGCCCATGGCGGGTTTTTTCCTGGGCAAATTCCACAGGCGTCCCAATGGACGCGGATTTTGCGGTTTTGAGCTGGGAGGGAAACCAGTTGCCTGCGAGGTCTTTCTCGGCCCTCGGGGCTGTTGTTTCCGATTCGTGCTTTTAGGAAGCCGTGCAAGTGGTGGAGGGTCTAACGCTCCTCCGCTCGGTTTCTTGAACTTGGCGGTGGTTGCGGAGGCCAAGCTCGCGGGGCCGGACCGGGCAGTTCGTGACGCGAGTGCTTCTCTCCAAGGGGGTCGGTGGGGTCCGGTTCCTTCCGCTAACGAAAATGTACAGTCCCCGGGTCTATTACCACCGGGTCTCGTTATGTGTTTACGGGTACAGTCCGAGAATCTATTTTGAAGAGGCTCCCGGATAATTCCTCCCCCACCCCCTCCAGCTTTTTATTTTTAACTGGTTAAAAATAGTTTGACTTATTTAGAATTTCACACGTACCACTTTTTAGCATCCCAGAAAGACAAATGGGTTGTTGAGGTGTTAATGACTCAGATGCCAACACTTGTATTTTTATTCTTCTGTCTTTCTAAATCTCTGGGGAAAACAAAACAAAACAAAAAACCACCTCCTAATGTTGCAGAGATGGGAGGTCTACTGTCCTCCCTCCTCCTGGTGTTCCCCAAACCTACCCCCTGGCTTTAAAATGTTTTCTCCTACTTGCTGTATTACGTGCGCGGCTGGCTCTTACGCCCGGGGCACTCTGGAAACTTGAAACCCTAGGCGATCCAGTTCAGTCCTTCCCTAGTCCAGAACAAAGGCAAAGAGAGAAAAAAAGTACAGAAACAACCCCTCCCCACACAAAACTTGTATTCACTGCCTAAGGCCAAGGCCTTTGTTTGGTGTATTCCTTTAAGAGTTGGCGAGTGGGCTGGGAGCGTACTGAACGCGCCCGCCCCCTTTCTGGGGCATCGGCTGAGCGTGGCCAATCAACGGGCGAGGCCTTGGCGGCGGAAGCCGGAAGCGGAGAGCGGGGGCCGGCCCAGACCTAGGGAGGCGGGCCGAGGGCGACGAAGCTGCGGCCCGCGGCGATCCTGGGCTGGTGGAAGTGGCGGTCGCTGCGGCGGCGGCGCGAAGACGGCGGGCATGGTGGGGCGGGAGAACGAGCTCTCCATCCACTTTGTTCCCGGGAGCTGCCGGCTGGTGGAGGTGAGGGAGTCGGCCCGGGGGTCTCGTAGGAATCGGGAATGCAGAGGGGGACGAGCCAGGTCGCGGGGGCTCGGGTGATCTACCTTGCGTATCCTGCAGAAATCCCAGCCCCTGACTCTGAGTCGCCCCAGCACCTCCTTCCTAGCTCTGGTTGGAGAGGGCGGCGCCACCGAGTTTGTTTACCTCCGTGCACACCCGTCGGTGTTTGCTCCTCCAGTCCTGCGGCAGGAAGCGAGGGGGTCTGGTTTCACTCTGGTGCCTTCGGTCTTCCCTCCCGGAAACGAAGAGGGGCTTTCAGAGCTCTTTCGGTTTTGTTTTATCTCTCTGAATTTCTTCTTCATTCTTTGTTCCTATCTCTCGATCTTACCACTTCTTATCTGAGAACCAAGGGGAAAGTGGTGTTTTAGAAATAGCGGATTTGGAGATGACAAGTTACCGAAATCTTAGTGCAAGGCACTAGGTCAGGCACTTTACATGCATCATTTAATCGTCCTAACGGCGAGATACTGTTTTTGCTCCATTTTACAGAGGAGAAAATTGAGGTTTACAGGATGAGCCTTCGGCCAAGTTCATTCAGTAAGCTTGGAGCCGAGATTCAGATACAAATCTCTTTCACTTTCTCAGGCTTTGAATCACTATGGAGGTTACATAAAGGAAGATTGTTACGGTGGGAGAACTATCCCAGACGTCTTCCGTCTCCATGCTTGCTTGTGTTTCATTTCTGGGCCTCCCAGCATTCAGTCCACAGAATGTATCTAGCAATGGCGAAAAGAAGAATGTTAATGCCTAGACCGATATGTCTTACGGAAATAAGAGATGTGGGAGATGGCTGTTTTTGATACTGCAGAATTTTTATGCTTCCAAGAGTATATTTAGTGTTTCTAATCAGTTTGGTGTTGGGGGGGGGGTAAAGGTAGGCGAGATGGACTATGAAAACTTATGTATTGTTTTTATGTGTCCCCCAAAGTACTGAATGCATAATGTTACATATTGTTTACAAACATACGCGTGTGTGTGTGTGTGTGTGTGTGTGTATGCGTGTAAAGCTTAATGTTTCACAGTAGGAGTTCAGTAGATTAATGAAAATAGGTTTTCATGATTTCACTAAAAACGATACACCCTAAATCTTACTTTTTTTTTTTTTTTAAGATTCTTTTAATTTTAAAATAATCTGCACTCATAGTGGGGCTCACACTCATAGTCCTGAGATAAGAGTGTAAAGCTGTACGGACTGAGCTGGCCAGGGGGCCTCCACCCTAAATCTTGACACATATTTTCTGCTCTCTCAAAACATGTGGAATTAAAATTCACTCGTGAGGGCGCCTGGGTGGCTCAGTGGGTTAGGCCGCTGCCTTCCGCTCAGGTCATGATCTCAGGGTCCTGGGATCGAGTCCCGCATCCGGCTCTCTGCTCAGCGGGGAGCCTGCTTCCTCCTCTCTCTGCCTGCCTCTCTGCCTACTTGTGATCTCTCTCTGTCAAATAAATAAATAAAATCTTAAAAAAAAAAATTCACTCGTGAGAATGAGGACTGCCTTACTGCTTACATTGGAGAAGGTGACTGTGGTGGTACCTGTTAAGACTGTCTTGAAGGGTAGAGATAGGGTGACAGTAGCAGTTAGACCAGTGTCGCCTAGATAGTCATGGAATCTTGAGTCTCTTAGTGTCCAGTAATGTCTACTCAGAGATCTGCCTCCAGAGGAATGTTGTATGAGAGGATCAGTTAAAGAAAGGAAGAGGAAACTGCCGTATCTAAGAGGTTCTAAAAATAGCAAAGTATTTTATTTACCACTAAAATTTTAAGAAGATCTCAATTTAAATGTTACTGATGTCTCATTCTTTTTCTGGGACATATTTATTTTATTTTTTAAGATTTTATTTATTTATTTGACAGAGATCACAAGTAGGCAGAGAGGCAGGCAGAGAGAGAGAAGGGGGAAGCAGGCACCCCGTGGAGCAGAGAGCCTGATGCCGGGTTTGATCCCAGGACCCCGAGATCATAACCTGAGCCCAAGGCAGAGGCTTAACCCACTGAGCCACCCAGGCGCCCCTCTGAGACATTTTTAGAAGTTAATGCAAGTGTACTAAAGTGAAAATCACTGTCCCGGAGTAGTGTTTGACCATTTTGAAAGAGCCATTTGTATCATTACCTATAGTTTGGTGTCATTTGATTAGGTAGCATAATGAAACTGGTACCTCTATGTTTATTTATATGTATTTAATTTTTTAGGAATTCTTTGAGTGACTATATAAATCTGTTCACTTGTAGTTTTATACTTCTAAGAGTTTATGTAGTTAGAGGCAAATACATTCAGAGTAACTTAAAGTGATACTTCATAGTATATACATGTAAGTTAAGTTTTCAGGCAGACAGTATTTTCAATTCTCTGTTGTTGTTTGGATTAACTACAGTTTCTTCATTCTGAGTTCTTTGAAGTGCATGGATATTCCTGAGTTTTGCAAGACTAAAGTATTTTATGGAGTAACAGTCCAAAGTAATTTTTTAGAGGAATAGTCCTTTTCTTTTAAAAATAAAAATAAAGGGATACCTGGGTGGCTCAGTTGGTTAAGCTGCTGCCTTTGGTTCGGGTCATGATCCTGAGTTTCTGGGAGGGAGTCCCACATCGGGCTCCTTGACCAGCAGGGAGCCTGCTTCTCTCTCTGCCTCTGCCTGCCACTCTGCCTGCTTGCGCTCTCTCTCTCTCTGACAAATAAATAGATAAAATCTTTAAAACAAACAAACAAAAACCCCTGAAAACAGTGTGCTTTTTAAAAGCTTGAGATGAATTTCTGTTTATATATAGAAAGTAAAAAATAAATATTTTTGTTTGGAGTCTTTTAATTTCAGAGTGAGGCATATTTTATTTGCCAACCACCAAATGACAAAAATCTTGTCTTGGCTCCTGTAGTGTGACAGAAGGAGCTCATTGAGTCTCTAGAGAGAACTCTGTGAAAAGAGGAAAAATGACTTAAATAAACGAGGCTCCTTTCGCTCTTCAGTCCCCTCTGTGTTAAGTATAATATGGAAAATGTTAGAATTACAAAACTGTAAAGCTGGAAGAGCCTTAGTCATCTTATTCACATTCCTCTTTTTATTAATGAGGAATTTGATCAATAGAAATTTCAGTAACTTTTCAGTACCATATTTCATGGCAGAATAGTTAAAATTTAATCATTATGAAATCAAATAGAAGTTCAAAGGATTAAGACAAAACTCAGTTTTGTCTTCTATGGCTGGACCATAGAAGCTAGAAACAAGTCTGGGCCCAACCTTTTCCGTTTACTATGGGTAAAGACTTTGATGTTTCAGTGCTTGAGATTCCTCAGTTTGGAAATAGTATTTGCCCTGCATGTTTAATAAGGCTATTCTTATGATCAGGAGTTATGATGTAGGCTTACATAATACTGGATAGTTTTCAGATATAAGATTGTGCAGTATCATTTCCGTTTTAAGAAATGCTTGCACTTCAGATCTCTGCTTTTTTTAATAAAGAAAATTCTCGAGCACTGACATCTGTTCACTGGTTACCATGGACTGTTTCCTCTTTTCTTCTAGGGACCTTACAAATTACCCCAGGCTTTAAGGACAAAAGATTGTATTTTTTTCCATGCAACCACATTCTGTTTTAAAGTTAAGTGTATTAAATTCCCTAAGAGCCTTGCTGTCCTTATAATTTAATTCTGTATTTCATCAAGTCTAAAATGTACTTGATTATCTGGGCTCTGATTTTAAGATGCACTAAAAAGCAAAAGACACTGCCAAAGTATGACATAGTAAGAAGATGCATCTCTGTTTCATTCATTTAACAGGGATGTTAAAATGAGGAAAAAGTGTGCTTTACGCAGTCAGTGAAGTACACAGAGATTGGAATCCACTGTTCAGTAACCTTTGTGTAATACATTATACTTGTTCTTTGACTTAACTCTTGTTTTCCTTTTACGGGAGAAAAGGGAAGGAAGGAAAGGTGTCGCTTTTGGAAAGGTAGATGACATTTTTTGGCTTCTTTGAATAAGATAAATGTTTCTTAGGAAAACCTTGGACTTTTCCTGGAGTTCAAGATTACACTTCTCAAAGGGCAGTTTCCAAATCACCATCTTCAGCACATTCCTGGGAACTTGTTAGAAATACAAATTATCAGGACTTATCCCAGATGTACTAAATCTGAAAGCCTCCTGCATGATTCTTACACATAATGAACCCTAAGAGCTACCAACTAAGAACTGTAACATATGCCTTTGCTTCTTTAATGTGAAGTAATAAAAAGTGAGAAACTCAGAAGAAACCAAATCATAGCTCTTTTATATTTTCTCAGGGATCTTTATGGTATTTATCCTGTGTAAATTGTTTTCTGATTGTATCTACTAGACTTGGCATGTTCTCTCTTCTTTACAAATCAGTCTTTGTAGGGCTGTTTTCTTGCCAAAATTCAAAGAAAATATTTTACTGGCTGAAATCCTTGTTTTCATAGATCAGTTGGCTTGGGGCCAGGTTTTACAACAGAGAGCCTAGATAATTTTTCCTTCAATTTTTAAAAAGTTTGGAATGGTTGAACTAAGGAAAAGATATCTTTAAGAGTTTACCATTATGTAGTCTCCTTTCTTTATTTTTTTTAAGATTTTATTTATTTTTTTGACAAACAGAGATCACAAGTAGGCAGAGAGGCAGGCGGAAACAGGCTCCCTACTGAGCAGAGAGACCAATGTGGGGCTCTGTGGGGCTCGATCCCAGGACCCCAGGATCATGACTTGATCTGAAGGCAGAGGCATTAACCCACTGTCCACCCAGGTGCCCTGTGGTGGCCGCCTTTTTTTTTTTTTTTTTTTAAACATAGTGCTAAATTATTCTGCTAAACTAAGGACTATCAAAGATCTTTAGTTATTGTATGCTTGTTTAAAGTGTTTTTGTTTTTGTTTTGTTTTTTGTTTTTTTAAGATTTTATTTATTTGAGAGAGCATGAGCAAGGGAGCCCCAGAGGGAAAAGGAGAAGCAGACTTCCTGCTGAGCAAGGAGCCCCATGTGGGACTTAATCCCAGGACTCTGGGATCATGACCCCAGCCAAAGGCAGACACTTAACTCACCGAGCCACCCAGGTACCATCCTTTTTGAAGTTTCTGACATCTCAGAATAGGTGACCATAGCTATAGTAAAAAGACTGCGAACTGATAAAATATAATAATTTTTTTAAAGTAGGCTGCACACCAAACCTGGGCTTAAATTTTCGACCCTGAGATCAAGAGTCACATGCTATACTGACGCAGCAAGCAAAGTGCCCCTAATAAAACTTTTCTTTTCTCTCTCTCTCTCTTTTTTAAAGATTTTATTTATTTATATGACACAGAGAGAGAGAGAGAGAGAGATATCACAAGCAGGCAGAGAGGCAGGTAGAGAAAGAGGGCGAAGCAGGCTCCCAGCTGAGCCGAGAGCCTGTATTCAGGGCTTGATCCCAGGACCCTGAGATCATGACCTGAGCCGAAGGCAGAGGCTTAACACACTGAGCCACCCAGGTGCCCCCCCCAATAAAACTATTTATTGGTGGTTTTTAAAATAGTAAATGTTGATTTTATTCAAGAGTTTGGGAAATTTGGTGTTATCCATCTTTGGGAAGAATGGAAGTTTTTAAACTGGTTTGGAAACAACTTTTTTTTTTCCTAAATAGTAGTTCCTTTTAATTTCATTGTGTAAGGAATTTTTTCTTTGCCATGTAAGAACATAGATTAGTTTAAAATATTTGTTTCTTTTTCTTTTTTCCATTATCTTCTGTGTTAGGGCTTTCCCCACCAATGTTAGTTTTAACTTGTCTGTTAAAGTAAATTTAGAGATAACTCAGGAACATTTACCAGTTTGCTTAAACTTGGATTATTATTACTGTTAAGACCACATGTATTTTTCCTCCACATAAATTCCTGTGAAATGTGAATTCTCTAATTCAGACCTATCAGAATATGATAAATCAATGAGATTTGGAAGAAAACTTGGGATTACAAACTGAAGACCAAAATTGTCAACTTGTGAATATACTGGTGGAATACAGCCAAATAGTTAATCAGGGCGTAAAAAATTCATAGCTTCAGACTAATTGTACATTTTTATAAAATGGAGAACGTAATAAAATTGCTGTTTATTCAACTATAAATCTATTTGACTAGGCATATCCTTACAGTATCACCTTAGGTTCTTTTTCTTGGATAAGATGAATAAAACCTTTCTTTCTTTTTTCTTTTTTAAAGATTTTATTTATTTGACAGAGAGAGACACAGCCAGAGAGGGCACATGAACAAGGGGAGTGGGAGGGGGAGAAGCAGGCTTCCCACCGAGCAGGGTGTCTGATGTGGGGCTTGACCTGAGCCGAAGGCAGACACTTAATGACTGAGCCACCAGGGTGCCCCAGTAGAACGTTTTCTTAAGTGATATAATTATTGATGCAGCTTGATCTTTGTTCTAACTTACGAATTGTCTAATAAATATGGGACACGAAGCAAACTACTTAGACTGGAAGTATTTATTGAACAATAATAGTGACTAATTTTGTAGAGAGAGTATTTTCAAAATACCTAATCCTTTGTTCTCCTATTCATCTTTTAGGAGGAAGTTAACGTTCCCAATAGGCGGGTTCTGATTACTGGCGCCACTGGGCTTCTTGGCAGAGCTGTGTATAAAGAATTTAAGCAGAATAATTGGCATGCCTTTGGCTGTGGTTTTAGAAGAGCAAGACCAAAATTTGAACAGGTTAATCTTTTGGATTCTGAAGCGGTTCATCACATCATTCACGATTTTCAGGTATGGTTGTCTGTTTAACACATACATAAACTATGCTAAGAATTGTCTATGAACTATATTAAACAGTTGTCTGGATGATTTAGAAAATGTTCTTGCTCTCAAGAGAGTTAACTGTACTTAAGCTCTAACCTATTAAGCAACAAGAGTATGCAGTTGATCCTTGAACAGTGCAGGCCTTAGGAGTGCCAATCCTTGCATAATTGAACATCTGTGTATAACTTTTTACTTCCTCAAAACAACTGCTAATATAAGATATTTGAATTTATGAATTTAATTTGAAATTGGTATTCTTTTAACACTATTGACTGGAAGCCTGGTTGATTAACACATAGTTTGCATATGTGTTATATACTGTATTCTTACAATAAAATAAGCTGTGGAGAAGAAAATGGTACTGAGAAAATACATTTATGGTATTTTATTTATTTAAAAATATCCGCATCTAAATAGACTCGTAACTCAAACCCATGTTCCACGACCAAGTGTATAGTGCACTTTTTTTTTTCTGTTAGCATGGCAAAATATATGCAGCCGTTCAAAAGATTGTGTCGAAACACAGGTTGACAAAACTTGGGAATTAAAAAAAGCATTTTATAAAAAGCTTATGTTTGTGAGGTTCTCTTTTTAAATACGACTTTCTGTGCAAATGCCTGTTTAATATTATCTGTAAACCCGTAACACTGCAAAGTAGGTATTATCATTTCCATTTTAGAGATGACAGAGGCTCGGGTTAAATAACTTGTTGACCAGTGCTGTAGTAAAGTTACTGAAAAATTTAACTTTTGTTCTACCTCTGATCAAATTGTGAGAGTTAAAGTTCTTTTCAACAATGTCCAAGGTACACCTGCATTAGTCACTTGGAGAACTCATTATTTAGATCTCATTTCCAGAAATTTTAACTCAGTAAGTCTGTGTCGGGCCCAGGACATTGTAAGATGCACCCCAGATTATGCACGTTCAAGTTTTAAAGCAACTCTAAGATTATGCTTCCTCGGCACTTGTTAAGGATGGAGATAGTCTGGCATGTTTGTGTGTTAGCCCTGCCTGTCAGTACTTTTACCGAATCTTCACTTGGGTTCATCTTCTCTGGGAAGTAGGTACCCCTCCTTAACAAAAGACCCTGTGCATTCCTATATCTTCAATTTAGTTATTATAATTATTTTTTTTAAGTAAGCTCTAGGCTGCACATGAGGCTTGAACTTGTTACCCCAAGTTCAAGAATCACATCCTCTACTGACTGAGCCAGCCAGGTGCCCCATTCCTCTGTCTTGATGTATGTCACATACTACTGAAACAGTCTCTTTACATACCCTTCTTTTCCAGTAGATTATGAAATCCTTGCTCCTTGCACAGGGGTTAGTATATAGGTGATATAATAAATGGTTAACATTTTGTTGTTGTTGTTTAAGATTTGATTTATTTGACAGAGAGAGAGATCACAAATAGGCAGAGGGGTAGGCAGATAGAAAGAGGGAGAAGCAGACTCCCTGCTGAACAGGGAGCCCAAGGTGGGTCTCAGTCCCAAGACCCTAAGATCATGACCTGAGCCGAAGACAGAGGCTTAACCCACTGAGGCACCCAGGCTCCCCATAGTTAACATTCTTTAAATGGTTGGTATAAGAGATTTGAATTTATGAATTTAATTTGAAATTGGTATTCTTTTAACACAAATTATTATTTAGGTCATATTTATTGTATAAATGTTAGCTCTTTTCTCCCATCCAAATTAGAGAATAAAGCTTATTTTGATTGAAAAATAATAGTTGTTGGGGCGTCTGGTGGCTCAGTGGGTTAAGCCTCTGCCTTTGGCTCTGGTCGGGATCGAGCCCCGCATCGGGCTCTCTACTCGGTGGGGAGCCTGCTTCCTTCTCTCTCTCTCTGCCTGCCTCTCCGCCTACTTGTGATCTCTCTCTCTGTCAGATAAATAAATAAAATCTTAAAAAAAAAAAAAAAGAAAAAAGAAAAATAATAGTTGTTGATCTTGAGTTTATCTGGTTTTGCCTAGGGATTACTAAATTGCTCTTTCCTTTTCAGGGCCTACATTTATTTATTTATTTGTCTGTCTGTCTATCTCTTAAAGATTTATTTATTTATTTGAGAGAGAGAGAGAGATCACAAGTAGGCAGAGTAGTAGGTAGAGAGAGAGGGGAAAGCAGCCTCCCTGCTGAGCAGAGAGCCTGATGCAGGGCTGAATGCCAGGACCCTGAGATCATGACCTGAGCTGAAGGCAGAGGCTTAATCCACTGAGCCACGTAGACACCCCACCTACATTTATTTTAAGGAAGTTTGAAATTTGGAAAAGGGAAGCATGGCAAAACTATTATAGCAATTCTAAAAAAAAAAAATTTAAAAAATTACAGCGATTATTTACTTGAAGGAATATTGATTTAGCAAACCTTTTTTATGAATTGAGTCACTGTTGGGAGGCTGTAGCTCCCTTGTTTTATTCCTTTGGCTTAAAAATACATCAATGTTTACCTTCCAGCCCCATGTCATAGTACACTGTGCAGCAGAGAGAAGGCCAGATGTTGTGGAAAATCAGCCAGATGCTGCTTCTCAGCTTAATGTGGATGCTTCTGGGAATTTAGCAAAGGAAGCAGGTAATGATGACTTTATAAAATCTTTGCAAAATATTAAATAATTGCTGAGTTTATAAAGGTCAAAGGTTTCTAGATCGCTTAGAAGAGATTTATATATGATGAATAAGCTATTATAAATGCCAGTGCAGAGTGATGTTATGTAATAATTTGATAGATTATTTTCTTTTATGTCTTTTTTTTTAGCTTTAATTGGAGCATTTCTAATCTACATTAGTTCAGATTATGTATTTGATGGAACAGATCCACCTTATAGAGAGGAAGACGTACCAAGTCCCCTAAATCTGTATGGCAAAACAAAATTAGAAGGAGAAAAGGCTGTCCTAGAGAACAATTTAGGTAAGACAAATTTCTTTAGCTCCTGATAGTTTTGATTGTTTTGAGGATTCCTTTTATGATACTGAGAAAAACACACACAGACATACACACATGTATATATACACATATATATGGTATGCTATATATAAGACATACAAAATTTTGAAAAAATTAGCATAAATCATTGGAGGAAAAATTAGAGAATGTAGTTAATAAAAATGAAAAATAAGAATTTTAGAAATCATGACGAATTTATGAATCCTTGCAGACTTTTTCCAGTATTGGTATATACATGAATGTCATGTATAGGGGTACCTGGCTGGCTCAGTCAGTAGAGTATGTAATTCTTGATGATCTTGGGGTTATGAATTCAATCCCCATATTGGGCGTAGAGCTTAGATTAAAAAAAAAGTTATTGTATAAAAGACAAGACTCTTATAGTATAAATATTTGTAATATTCTTTCAAAAAACAGGTCTGTATCATTTCTCCTAGATTGAGGTATTTGTTATTTTTTGTACAATTCTTAAATTTATTTATTTCTTTTTTTTTAAGATCTGGAGAGACAAGGGGGTTAGGGGGAGGGGCAGGTGGAGAAGGAGAGAGAGACTCTCAAGCAGGCTTCATACCCAGTGTGGAGCCCAGGGCGGGGCTTGATCTCACAACACTGAGATCATGACCTGAGCCAAAATCAGGAGTCAGATGCTTAACTGACTGAGCCACCAAGGTGCCCGAGGTTTTGAATTTCTGTTTGTATGGCTCTTCTTTTCCCTTATATGTGTTTGTGTATATACACACAAATATATGTGCCGAATATAAAAAGTAATACTCTTACTGGAAAAAAAAATAAAATCAAAATTGTAAAGGGTAGAAGTTCTTTTATAATCTCGCCTCTGGGAAGCACCAAATGTGGTTAGGTATGAAAGCATTTTTTGTGAATTTTCTAAAAATGGAGGATTTCGTTTTATAATCTGGTCCCTTGAATATCTGTCTTTCACTACATATTGAGTTATCTTTTCCTATCAGTGGCTGCATAGTACTTGATTTAATGATTCCTTGCACTGCCTTAGACTGTACAGTCTTTGAGAAGCATCTTGTAGTGTAGATTCCATGCTTATGGCATTTCCAGATGGGTTTTTTTTTTCCCTTTGGTATTATAAATTATCCTGCAGGAATCATCCTTGAATACATATCTATACGTGGTTATCCAGTATGTTAATTTAATTAAAAAGTTTAACTTTCAGTTAAAGTGTTCATTATTCAAAGTCTGTTGTAACTGCTCAGTAGGGACCTACATAAAATCTGAAAGCTCATAATTCCTTAATCACTGGTTCCAAGAATAATGTGGTGAAACACTCACATAACTTTTATATAGATGCACCACTTGTTAATGTGTCATGGTTGTATGTGTGTGTGTTTTTCACCGAACATGTTGGGAATTAGTTGAAATTCACCCCAAAATATTTCACCATGCTGTTTATCTTTTTTAAAAGATTGATTGATTGATTGATTGATTGATTCTGGGGTGGGGGAGGAGCAAAGAGAGAGAATCTTTAAGCAGATTTCCCACTGAACACAGAGCTGTATGTGGGGCTCAGTCTCACAACCCTGAGATCATGACCTAAACTGGAACCAAGGGTCAGACACTAAACTGACTAGGCCACCCAGGCTCCCCTATGCTATTTATCTACTAAGAAGATTTTTCTTTACATAATTACAGTGTAGTTATCACACTCAGGAAATTTAACATTAATATGGTGTTATACTATAATATATCATCTATGTAGGAATTTTCCCACTTGTCCCAATAATACCCTTCATTGCCTTTTATTTTTTAATCTAGGATCCAGTCAAGGATCACTCATTGCACTTCGTTGTCATATCAGTTTAATTTCTTCATTATTATGACTGTTAAAAATAATATATAAAGGGGCGCCTGGGTGGCTCATTGGGTTAAAGCCTCTGCCTTCAGCTCAGGTCATGATCTCTGCTCGGCGGGGGAGCCTGCTTCCTCCTCTCTCTGCCTTCCTCTCTGCCTACTTCTGATCTGTCTCTGTCAAAGGAATAAATAAAATCTTTAAAAAAAATAATAATATATAAAAATACCCCAAATGACAGAGACCTTTAAAAATATTCAGTATAATATTTGTTAAATGGGCGTTATTATAGGTGAACTATGTCATTTTGGTAAATTGCAAGTTTTCTACAACAGTATTTTTTTTTTTTTTTAATTTTAATTTTTTTATTTGAGAGAGCATGGGTATACAAGCACAAGCAGGGGAAACAACAGAAAGTGAGGGAGAAGCAGGTTCTCTGCTAAGCAGGGACCTTGACGTTGTGGGGCTGATGCCAGGATCCTGGGATCATAACCTGAGCTGAAGGCAAATGCTAAACCCAGTGAGCCACCCAGGCATCCCCCTGTGGCAGTATTATTTAAATCTATGTACTTTCATTTTATATCAAGATTTAAGAACCAGTCAACTTTAAAAAATTACCTGTTTTTATTAATTCCTAGGAGCTGCTGTTTTGAGAATTCCTGTTCTGTATGGAGAAGTTGAAAAGCTTGAAGAAAGTGCTGTAACTGTTATGTTTGATAAAGTGCAGTTCAGTAACAAGTCAGCTAACATGGACCACTGGCAGCAGAGGTTCCCTACACATGTCAAAGATGTAGCTACTGTATGTCGCCAGTTAGCAGAAAAGAGAATGCTGGTGAGAATCTTTGGAAGGAGGAGTTCTTAATTGCCATCAACAAGTGAAAATCCAAGTGTTTTTGTTTCCTTTATTATTATACATAATAATATATATCTTTATAATAATATAAATAAATAACTACAAGTGTTTATGAAAATTTTTTTTTACAACTGCGACCAAACGAAAGTAGTTTGCAGATAGTAGGCTATATTTGTGAATAGTAAAAATATTATGCTCTTGTATTTGAATTTTTTTTTTTTCATACACTATGGACTCTGTCTCTGACTAGAATATTAATAGAAAGGTGAGAGTGATTGATTTTAAGATGTTAATAATGGTTTGTAGTTTTTTAACATATAAAAATGTATATTTTAAATAGGTACTATGGAACTATTTAAGGATATCGTGACTAATTAGCTCATACTGCAAAATGGTTCTGTTACATTTTGATTTAGCTGAGGATAATTAGAAATACTCATTAAATTGGCCTGTGTTTCTGTAAAAATCTATAATCATTCTTATGATTCCCACTAAATAAAATTTGGAGCCATTTATATTTTTATTTAAAAAAAAAATTCTTAAGCCTAAATTCTAGAAATTGTTTCTCATGCTTAGCTGGGTATATTTATAGGAATTTGATTTTAGATATCTCCTGGGCAGCATTCTAGAAAGGAGGGATACATTTTAGTTCCTGCACTTCTAAATTAGTTTTTTTGTGCAGTCTGTTCCACTCAACTCAAAAAGTTGAAACTGTTTTGAATTTTTATGTCGTTATTAGGATCCATCAATTAAGGGAACCTTTCACTGGTCTGGCAATGAACAAATGACTAAGTATGAAATGGCATGTGCAATTGCAGATGCCTTCAACCTTCCCAGCAGTCACTTACGACCTGTAAGTACATGGTGTTTTAAACCTCACTGGTTGAAAGCCCAGATCTGTCACTATATTTGTATTTTTTTTTTTATATTTTGTATTACTGATAAAACTTTCCATGTTGCTTTAGAAATACTGGGTAACTTCATTTTTTGGTACTAATTAAAGTGAACTTGTAAGTTGGTGGTTTATATTGTTACTTATCTCTATCCTGTACAAGGAAGCCCATGGGTATTGGTGAAGTTTATAGGAAAAGTCTTATCTTGATTATTTGTATTTTTCCAGGGATCAGATCAGATTTGCAGTTAAGGGCAAAGTGAAATAGAGACTATAAAACTGCAACATAGATGTATTTATTTTTAATTTTTTTGTTTTTATTTTTCTTTAAAGATAACTGACAGTCCCGTCTTAGGAGCACAACGTCCAAGAAATGCTCAGCTCGACTGCACCAAATTAGAGACCTTGGGCATTGGCCAGAGAACACCATTTAGAATTGGAATCAAAGAATCACTCTGGCCTTTCCTCATTGACAAGAGATGGAGGCAAACGGTCTTTCATTAGTGTATGTGCAGTTTTTTGTTTTTTTTTTTTTGAGAAGTATAGTATGTGGCACTTTTTAAAGAAAAAAGGAAATAGTTTTGTATGAGTGCTCTTTAATTGTGACTCATGATCTTTCAGGTAAATGATGCTCTTGCACTAGGAAATTGTCTAAAGAAACTAAGGGCAATAATGCCACAGTTGAAGTAATGATTTTTCTTTTTATCATTTTGTTCTGGCTTAACTTTGTTTGAGTATAGTAAATTATGATTCTTAAATATTTACAAGCCAGGATGAGACAGATCTACTGTAGACTTTCTCTTGGATGAAATGCATTATTCATTCCTATAACCTCTACATTTTCAGGACTTTTGCAACTGTTGACCTTTTTTATGTTTTAAAGTGAGTTAAGTAGTACAAAATCATTGGTGTTCATTATTTGCATTGCTTGAGCTCTGATCAAAATGTTTGAAGAAAGAAACTTTATTTTTGCAACTTACATGCAGTTTTTAAGCTTGAGATATTTCAACGTGTTATGTATATTGGAACTCCTGTAGCCTGATGCCTCCTGCTTTTGTAGCAGTGTATGGTGAGCAATTGACAGAGAGTGTGTGTGTATGTGTATGTATTTTTTTAATATGTGTAAAACTGTCCTTTTCACTCCATGTCACTAAGTGATATTTCATATCTGTGGTTATATTAATAATGATGGGCCTTGTAAGTCTTTTGGCCATTCAAGAATAATAAATATGTACTGCTGGCATGGTAATGCTTAGTTTTCTTTTATTTACTTTATAACCATAAGGACCAAGCATCTAAACTCACTGTTATTTGTTGCTTTAATTTTTAAAAATTACATTCTTATGTAACCTCTGATGCATATAAGAAAATACAGTTGATATTTACTGAGATATAAATAATAAAATGAACCCTGGTGAACTCTACTTGAGACCTAGAATGTTACAGATACTGTATCTACTTGTGCCATCTGATTGTTTTTTAACTAAAAATAACTATGTAATTTTGACACATGTTTATGTAGGATGTTCCTTCTGAAGAATGCAGAGTATTTGAATGTATTATCTATGCAGAGTAACATTGAAGTGACCTTAGCTTCAAGGATATTTTTGGTCCTTAATAAGGAATCAGCATGGCAGAATGAGGTGTATGACTTGGCTTCTCTTGAGGGTTCATTGTGAAACCTGGTTTTCTGATTTCACTTATGGGGTATCCTTTCCCTAGATTATGATTTTGTCATCCATTGGACAAAAAAAAAGTATTTCTAAGTTCCTAATTTACTTAGAGTTTTAGGTTTAGAAAGAATCAGGTTTGGATGATTTGTTTAAAGGACCAATTCCCACACCATGTTATATTTTGTAATTAGGGAAATTTTGGTGGTACCTAACCCCTAACCTGGACTCACTGAAATAGAATTTCTGGAATTGAGACCTGCTAATCTAGTTATAAATTTTCTCTGGATGCTTCCAAAGTAAGCAGCCTGGTACTTGGATTTGGCAACCACTGGATTAAAGCCCCCCCCCCTTTTTTTAAAAGTTATTTAATTGCACCTAGGACAAAACTGAAAAGTTTCAGAGTAAAAAACCTTTCTCATTCTTCTCTACCTACTGATTTTCCATCTGTGGAAGAAAATCAATGTAGATCAGATCCTGGTATGTTTTTGCAGGCACTCTGTATAGTAAGATAAATACACTCCTTACATGTGTATGTCACCATCCCTTCTTTATACAAATAGCATCATAAAATAAAAATTTTTCTGTGCTTTTAAAATCTTTATATGCCTTAGAGTTTATTCCAAATTAGTATAAAGAATGTCTATGTGTTTTGTTTTGTTTTGTTTTTACTATTCACTTTGAAATTTCAATCCTTTTTCTTTTTTTTAAGATTTTATTTTTAAGTGATCTCTACATCCAACATGGGGCTCGAACTCACAACCCTGAGATCAAGAATCCTGTGCTCCACTGACTAAGCCCATCAGGAGCCCCTGAAATTTCAATCTTAACAGAAAAGTTGTCATAATAGCACAAGAATGTCTGTATTCCCCTTCCATAGTTCGCAGTTATCAACATTTAGCCACATTTATCCTATCATTTTCTCTTTCTCTTTACATACACAAAGTATGTTTTGTTTTTTCTGAGCTGTTCAAGAGTAAATTGCAGACATGATTCCAAGTCACCCACCTGCTATATAAGCATCAGTGTATAATTCCTAAAAATCAAGATGCTCTTCCACATAACCCTATAATAAAACCTTCAGACTCAAAAAATTAACATTGATACACTGTTATCTAGTCCACAGACCCCATCACATGTGTTGTGCCAGTAATGTCCTTTATAAGTCTATCCAGTCCAGGATTTTTTGTGGCATTTCTTACCATTTTGTTTAGGATTCAACCTGCAACAGTTATTCAGTGTTCTCTTTCATGATCTTGACTTTTTCTGACATCTCTCTCTAAAAGAAACAAATTCACTTTGATACTTCAGTGCCAAATCACTCCATTCTTTTCTGTGCAGCTCCATTCTCTGACATGAGAAATCTAGTTCCTGTAATTCTTAATATCCTTACCACTTGGCTCAAGTTATCTATAAGAACCATTCTTTTTTTTTTTTTTTTTTTTTTTTTTTTTTAAGATTTTTTTTTTTTTTTTTACAGAGAGAAATCACAAGTAGATGGAGAGGCAGGCAGAGAGAGAGAGAGGGAAGCGGGCTCCCTGCCGAGCAGAGAGCCCGATGCGGGACTCGATCCCAGGACCCTGAGATCATGACCTGAGCCGAAGGCAGTGGCTTAACCCACTGAGCCACCCAGGCGCCCCTATAAGAACCATTCTGATCACACAGTTCCTGCTACCCTCATCACAGACCTCCATGAGCCAATTGAGCATCTCTGACACCTGGGCCATGGCCCCTATGACAGTGACCATGACAGTTACTGTACCTAGTTGAGACCACTCTTTCCCTCCCCTAGCCCACACAGTCTACTGCACCAACAGCCACAGGAGCTACCACAAACCTACCCGCAGAGCACCAAAGGGAAGGACCTAGGTATTCTTTGATGGCGGCATATATATCAGTGAATGAACCACGATTTATTTAATTATTAGTTTCTTTAATGATGGACTTCAGGTTGTGTGGAATTTTAGAGCATGCTTATAATGAGCCCAATGTATAAAACATTCAAGTTTGTGAGACTTTCTGTTCTACTGTATATCCACAGATCATACCAAAAGTTCAGGTATATATTCCAACAGGTCCTAAGTGTGTCAGTCTGTGGCACAAGAATGAATTTAGGAAAAATTCATTACCAAAAGGAAAAGAGCTTGATCAATCAACCTGAATGTATGAAGAACAGAATGTATCTTAAATATTTCTCAGACTATTTTTGTTACATGTTTAAACTACTGTCCTATGTAGTTAAAGGTATTTGCTTATTTTGAGTTTTAATATAAAATAACAATCATTTGAGACACTTTCAGCAGGAAGTAGGAAACATTCAACTGTCCAATGAAACCTTTGGGATAAATTACTGTTGGAGTCTAAATTCTATCTCTTTGTAAACCACATCATATCATTAGCCTTAAATAAGGCAGTAGATTTTACTTCAACTGTGTAGATTAGTCAAGAGAGAATTTTCTAACTTGAGGACCGTATTAGGTGTACTAGCAAATAAGAAACAGCCAAATCTGATTTCGAATGTGGTTCTATTGCTTGCTTCTGGCAAGTTATTTTTCCTTTGAGTTTCAAGTTTCCTTTTAGGGTTAAGTGGGAGTAATATTATCTATTTCACAGGTTATATTGTGGAAATGCCTAGAGCACAGGTGATTGACAGAAAGTAGCAGTGGACTTACCAAGTGCCTAGAGGAAGAGCTTGGGGGTGTGTGGAGGAGCCTGTGCTTATACACTCTTGAGCTAGCTATACTTTCTGACAAAAGACAATAGGAGTTTTCCTCCATAAGTAGAATTACAAGTGGGTTTTTTCTAAATGATTTTTTAATATTTTCTGAGTTTTCTATAATGAGCATTTAATATTTTTGAAATAAATTTTAAAAGATTTTCATTTATTTGAGAGAGTGTGCAACTGAGGGAGGAACAGAGGAAGAGGGATAAGTTGACTCCGTGCGGACTCCCACAATCTGGAGATCATGATTCCAACCGAAATCAAGGGTCAGACACTTAACTGACTGAGCCACCTGGGAGCCTTTAAAAAATTTTAAAAAGGATAAATTAGTCCTTACTGTAACTTCTTTAGCCTAAGTACTTCTGAAATTCTGTATTTTGCCATGCAAATTAATTTATATGTACCTAATTGCAAATTGAATTTAAATGTGCCTAATTCTATCTCCAGAAATTGGATGTTAAAATTCCTATATTTGTAATTGGTTTATTTATCTTTAAATTTTAATTTTTTTTAAGTAGGCTCTGCACCCAACGTGGGGCTTGAACTCAGTGACCCTCAGACCGGGACTTGGATGCACTACCAACTGAGCCAGCTTGATGTCTTCCCATACTCTTTTTTTCAACAATTTTAGGCGTTTTATTTTGTTTTGTTGGTTTTTTATTTCTATTTTTATTTTTATTTTTATTTATTTGTTTAAAACACAAATATTTTAATTTCATCTTTAATCCAAATTACTTATTCATGAGAGTTCTGTACATAGCAGAAATTTCATAGCTTCTATTTTAAATTATTTTTTAATTGCTGTGGGTTTTTGAAAAATTTTTTTATTTTTTATTAACATATAATGTATTAGCCCCAGGGGTATAGGTCTGTGATCATCAAGCTTACACACTTTCCAAAACTCACCATAGCACATACCCTCCCCAATGTCTATAACCGAACCACCCTCATCCTACTCCCCTTCCCCCAGCAACCCTCAGTTTGTTTTGTGAGATTAAGAGCCTTTTTTATAGTTTGTCTCCTTCCCAACACCATCTTGTTTCATTTTTTTTCCTTCCCTACCCCCCAAACTCCCTACATGGCCTCTCAACTTCCTCATAGCAGGGAGATCATAAGATAATTTTCTTTTTCTGATTGACTTATTTCGCTCAGCATAATACCCTCTAGTTCCATCCACGCAGTTGCAAATGGCAAGATTTCGTTTCTTTTGATGGCTGCATAGTATTTCGTGTGTGAGTGTTGAGTGTGTGTGTGTGTGTGTGTGTGTGATCACATCATTTTTATCCATTCAGCTATTGATGGACATCTCGGTTCTTTCCATAGTTTGGCTGTTGTGGACATTGCTGCTATAAACACTAGGATAGACGTGCCCCTTTGGATCACTACACTTGAATCTTTTTTTTTTTTTTTTTTTAATATTTTATTTATTTATTTGACAGACAGAGATCACAAGTAGGCAGAGAGGCAGGCAGAGAGAGAGGAGGAAGCAGGCTCCCCACCAAGCAGAGAGCCCCATGCGGGGCTCGATCCCAGGACCCTGGGATCATAACCTGAGCCAAAGACAGAGGCTTAACCCGCTGAGCCACCCAGGCGCCCCTACATTTGTATCTTTAAGGTAAATACCCAGTAGCACAATTGCTGGGTCATAGGGTAGCTCTATTTTCAACTTTTTGAGGAAACTTTGTGCTGTTTTTCAGAATGGCTGCACCAGCTTGTATTCCCATCAACAGTGTAGGAGGGTTCCCCTTTCTACACATCCTCACCAGCATCTGTCATTTCCTGACTTACAGTTTTAGCCATTTTGACTGGTGTGAGGTGTTGTCTCATTGTGGTTTTGATTTTATTTCCCCGATGATGAGTATTGTGGAGCACTTTTCACGTGTCTATTGGCCATCTGGATGTCTTCTTTGCAGAAATGTCTGGTCATGTCCTCTGTCCATTTCTTGATTGGATTATTTGTTCTTTGGGTATTGAGTTTGATTAGATCTTTATGGATTTTTGGATACTAGCCCTTTATCTAATATGTCATTGGCAAATATCTTCTCCTATTCTGTCAGTGGTCTTTTGGTTTTGTTGACTGTTTCCTTTGCTGTGCAAAAGCTTTTGATTTTGATGAAGTCCCAATTGTTTGTTTTTGCCCTTTCTGCCCTTGCCTTTGGCGATGTTTCTAGGAAGAAGTTGGCTGCGGCTGAGGTGGAAGAGGTTGCAGCCTGTGTTCTCCTGAAGGATTTTGATGGATTTCTGTCTCACATAGAGGGCTTTCATCCATTTTGAGTCTATTTTTATGTGTGGAGTAAGGAAATGGTCCAGGTTCGTTTTTCGGCATGTGGCTGTCTAATTTTCCCAACACCATTTGTTGAAGAGGCTATCTTTTTTCCATTGGACATTCTTTCCTGCTTTGTCAAAGACTAGTTGACCGAAGAGTTGGGGATCTACTTCTGGGCTCTCTATTCTGTTCCACTGATGAATGTGTCTGTTTTTGTTCCAGTACCATACTTTCTTGATGACAGTTTATTTATTTTTTGACAGAGAGAGAGCACAAGTAGGCAGAGAGAGAGAGGGAAGCAGGCTCCCTGCCAAGCAGAGAGCCCAATGCAGGACTCTATCCCAGGACCCAGAGATCATGACCTGAGCTCAAGGTAGTGGCTTAACCCACTGAGCCACCCAGGCACCCCAAACTTTGGCTTTCTTTTTCAGCATTCCTCTGGTTATTCAATATAAATTTTAGGATTATTTATTCCATTTCTTTACAAAAAATTGATGGTATTTTGATAGGGATTGCATTAAATGTGTAGATTGCTTTAGGTAGAATAGACATTTTCACAATATTTGTTCTTCCAGTCCATGAGCATGGAACATTTTTCCATTTCTTTGTGTCTTCCTCAGTTTATTCCATGAGTACTTTATAGTTTTGAGTACAGATTCTTTGCCTCTTTGATTAGGTTTATTCCTAGGTATCTTATGGTTTGGGGTGCAATTGTAAATGGGATCAACTCCTTAATTTGTCTTTCTACTGTCTTGCTGTTGGTGTATAAATGCAGCTGATTTCTGTGCATTGATTTTGTATCCTGATACTTTACTGAATTCCCATATGAGTTCTAGCAGTTTTGGAGTGGAGTCTTTTGGGTTTTCCACATAAAGTATCATATCATCTGCAAAGAGTGATAGTTGGACAACTTTGCCGATTTGGATGCCTTTAATTTCTTTTCATTGTCTGATTGCTGAGGCTAGGACTTCTAATACTATATTGAATAGCAGTGGTGATAATGGACATCCCTGCCGTGTTCCTGACCTTAGCAGAAAAGCTCTCAGTTTTTCTCCATCGAGAATGATATTTGCTGTGGGTTTTTCATAGATGACTTTGATATTGAGGTACATTCCCTCTATCCCTACACTGTGAAGAGTTTTGATTAAGAAAGGATGTTGTACTTTGTCAGCTGCTTTTTCAGCATCTATTGAGAGTATCATGTGGTTCTAGTTCTTTCTTTGATTAATGTATTGTATCACATTGATTGATTTGCAGATATTGAACCAGCCTTGAAGCCCAGGAATAAATCCCATTTGGTCATGGTGAATAATCCTTTTAATATACAGTTGGATCCTTTTGGCTAGTATTTTGGTGAGAATTTTCACATTTGTGTTCATCAAGGATATTGGTCTGTAATTCTCTTTTTTGATGGGGTCTTTGTCTGATTTGGGGATCAAGGTAATGCTGGCTTCATAAGATGAGTTTGGAAGTTTTCCTTCCATTTCTATTTTTTGGAACAGTTTCAGGAGAATAGGTATTAATTCTTTAAATGTTTGGTAGGGGCGCCTGGGTGGCTTAGTGGGTTAGAGCCTCTGCCTTCGGCTCGGGTTATGATCCCGGGATCCTGGGATCAAGTCCCACATCGGGCTCTGTGCTCAGCAGGGAGCCTGCTTCCTCCTCTCTCTCTGCCTGCCTCTCTGCTACTTGTGATCTCGGTCTGTCAAATATATAAATAAAATCTTAAAAAAATAAAAATAAATGTTTGGTAGAATTCCCCTGGGAAGCCGTCTGGCACTGGGCTCTTGGTGGCTGGGAGATTTTTTTTTTTTAAAGATTTTATTTATTTGTTTGACAGAGAGAGATCACAAGCAGACAGAGAAGCAGGCAGAGAGAGAGAGAGAGGGAAGCAGGCTTTCCGCTGAGCAGAGAGCCCAATGTAGTACTCGATCCCAGGACCCTGAGATCATGACCTGAGCCGAAGGCAGCGGCTTAACCCACTGAGCCACCCAGGTGCCCAGCTGGGAGATTTTTGATGGCTGCTTCAGTGTCCTTACTGGTTATGGGTCTGTTCAGGTTTTCTGTTTTTTCCTGGTTCAGTTTTGGTAGTTTATACATCTCTGGGAATGCATCCTTTTCTTCCAGATTGTCAAATTTGCTAGTGCATAGTTGTTCATGATATGTTCTTATATAATGTTTGTATCTCTTTGGTGTTGTTGTGATCTCTCCTCTTTCATTCATGATTTTATCTATATGGGTCCTTTCTCTTTTCTTTTTGATAAGTTTGGCCAGGGGTTTATCAATCTTCTTAATTCTTTCAAAGAACCAGCTCCTAGTTTCGTTGATTTGTTCTTCTGGGTTTTTTTGGTTTCTATTTCATTGAGTTCTGCTCTGATCTTTATGATTTCTCTTTTCCTGATGAGTTTAGGCTTTCTTTGCTATTTTTCTGTCCAGCTCCTTTAGGCTTAGGTTGTGTACTTGAGACCTTTCTTGTTTCTTTCTTTCTTTCTTTCTTTCTTTCTTTTTTTTTTAAGATTTTCTTTATTTATTTGACAGAGATCTAAGGTAGGCAGAGAGGCAGGCAGAGAGAGAGAGGAGGAAGCAGGCTCCCTGCTGAGCAAAGAGCCCTATGTGGGGTTAGATCCCAGGACATTGGGATCACGACCTGAGCTGAAGGCAGGGGCTTTAACCCACTCAGCTTCCCAGGTGCCCTGAGACCTTTCTTGTTTCTTGAGAAAAGCTTGTATTGCTATATATTTTCCTTTCAGGACTGCCTTTGCTGTGTCCCACAGATTCTGAACAGTTGTGTTATCATTTGTTTCCATGAATTTTTTTCAATTCTTCTTTAATTTCCTGGTTGGCCCATTCATTCTTTAGTAGGATGCTCTTTAGCCTCCATGTATTTGGATTCTTTCCAACTTTCCTCTGTGATTGAGTTCTAGCTTCAGAGCGTTGTGGTCTGAAAATCTCCAGGGAATGATCCCAATCTTTTGGTACTGGTTGAGACTTGATTTGTGACCCAGGATGTGATCTATTCTGGAGAATGTTCTATGTGCATTAGAGAAAAATGTGTATTCTGTTGCTTTGGGATGGAATGTTCTGGATATATCTGTGATATCCATCTGGTCCAGTGCGTCATTTATAGCCTCTATTTCCTTGTTGATCTTTTGCTTAGATCATCTGTCCATTTCAGTGAGGGGGGTGTTAAAGTCCCCTACTATGATTGTATTATTGTTGATGTGTTTTGATTTTGTTATTAATTGGTTTATATAGTTGGCTGGTCCAATGTTAGGGGCATAGATATTTAATTAATTAATTAATTAAAAACCGACTCTTTTTCTTTTTTTAAGATTTTATTTATTTATTTGAGAGACAGATATCACAAGTAGGCAGAGAGACAGACAGACAGAGGAGGAAGCAGGCTCCCCGCTGAGCAGAGAGCCTGATATACAGACTTGATCCTAGGACCCTGAAATAATGACCTGAGCCAAAGGCAGAGGTTTAACCCATTGAGCCTCCCAGGCACCCTGAACTTAGATATTTACAATTGTTAGATCTTCTTGTTGGACAGACCCTTAAAGTACGATATAGTGTCCTTCTTCATCCCTTATTATAGTTTTGCGGGTTTTTTTTAAGATTTTATTTATCTGTTTGTCAGAGAGAGAGAGAGACCACAAGCAGGGGGAGCAGCAGGCAGAGAGAGAGGAAGAAGCAGGCTCCCCACTAAGCAAGGAGCCTGACATGGGACTCAATCCCAGGACCCTGAGATCATGACCTGAGTGGAAGGCAGATGCTTAACAATTGAGCCACCCAGGCACCCTCTTATTATAGTCTTTGGCTTAAAATCTAATTTATCTGATACGAGGATTGCCACCCCAGCTTTCTTTTGATGTCCATTAGCATAGTAAATTGTTTTCCACCCCCTCACTTTTAAATCTGCAGGTGTCTTTGAGTCTAAAATGAGTTTCTTGTAGACAACATATTGATGGGTCTTGTTTTTTTATCCATTCTGATACTTTGTGTCTTTTGATTGGGGCATTTAGCCCATTTACATTCAGGCTAACTATTGAAAGATACGAATTTAGTGCCATTGTATTGCCTGTAACGTGACTGATACTATATATTGTCTCTGTTCCTTACTGATCTACCACTTGTAGGCTCTCTCTTTGCTTAGAGGACCCCTTTCAATATTTCTTTTAAGGTTGGTTTGGTGTTGGCCACTTCTTTTAGTTTTTGTTTGTCCTGAAAGCTATTTTTTTTTTTTTAAAGATTTTATTTATTTATTTGACAGACAGAGATCACAAGTAGGCAGAGAGGCAGGCAGAGAGAGAGAGAGAGAGAAGCAGGCTCCCTGCCGAGCTGAGAGCCCGACGCGGGGCTCGATCCCAGGACTCTGGGATTGTGACCCGAGCCGAAGGCAGAGGCTTTAACCTACTGCGCCCCTGTCCTGAAAGCCTTTTATATCTCCTTCTATTTTAATTTTTTAAAAAGATTTCATTTATTTATTTGCCAGAGAGAGAGCGCGAGCACAGGCAGGCAGAGTGGCAGCAGAGGCAGAGGGAGAAGCAGGCTCCCCGCCAAGCAAGAAGTCCAATTTGGGACTTGATCCCTGGGATCAAGACCCAAGCTGACGGCAGCCGCTCAACCAACTGAGCCACCCAGGCATCCCTCTCCTTCTATTTTTAATGACAGCCTAGCTGGATATAGTATTCTTGGCTGCATATTTTTCTCATTTAGTGTTCTGAATATATAATGCCAGTCCTTTCTGGCCTGTGAGGTCTCTGTGGATAAGTGTGCTCCCATCTAATATTTCTACCATTGTATGTTACAGAGCTCTTGTCCCAAGCTGCCTTCAGGATTTTCTCTTTGCTACTAAGATTTGTAAGTTTTACTATTAGATGACAGGGTGTGGACCCTACTATTTTTATTGATTTTGAGGTGGGTTCTCTGTGCCTCCTGGATTTTGAAGCTTGTTCCCTTTGCCATATTGGGGATATTCTCTACGATAATTTGCTCCAATATACCTTCTGCCGCAAACCCCCCTTCTTCTTCTGGAATATCAATTATTCTAATATTATTTCATCTTATGGTATCACTTATCTCTCGAATTCTCCCTTTGTGGTCCAGTAGTAGTCTCTCTTTTGCTCAACTTCTTCATTCTCCATCATTTGGTCTTCTGTATCACAATATATTCTCTCTTCTGCCTCATTTATCCTAGCAGTAAGAGGCTCCATTTTTTTATTGTACCTCATTAATAGCTTTTTTGATTTCAGCTTGGTTAGATTTTAGTGCTTTTATTTCTCCAGACAGGTTTTTCTAATATCTTCCATGCCTTTTTCGAGGCCAGCTAGCACCTTGAGACTCGTCATTCTGAACTCTAGATCTGACGTATTACCAATGTCCATACTTATTAGGTCCCTAGCCTTCAGAACTGCCTCTTGTTCTTTTCATTGTAGTGAGTTTTTCTGCCTTGTCTTTTTTTCTAGATAAGAATATATGAATGAGAGAATAAAATACTAAAAGAGTGGCAAAGACCCTATAAAAATGTATGCTAACCAAATCAGAAGAGACCCCATATGTGGGGAGAGGAAAGGGGGTAAAAAGTTTAAAAAAATTAAACACTGTGTGGCTTAACCCACTGAGCCACCCAGGCGCCCCTGAAAAGATTTTTTTTAAAGAAAGGTATTGTTAAGATAAACTAGTTAATATTAAAAGAGGAAAGGAGGGGCGCCTGGGTGTCTCAGTGGGTTGGGCCTCTGCCTTCAGCTCAGGTCATGATCTCAGGGTCCTGGGATCGAGCCCCGCATCGGGCTCTCTGCTCAGCAGGGAGCCTGCTTCCCCCTCTCTCTCTGCCTGCCTCTCTGTGTACTTATGATCTCTCTCTCTCTCTGTCAAATAAATAAAATCTTTAAAAAAAAAAAAAAGGAAGGGAAAAATTTTTAAAATTAGAATAAAAAATTTTTAAAAAATTTAATCAACTTTGCAAGACTATAAAGAATCATGGGGAGAAAGCCATGAATTCCATGACTTTGCTTTCTCTTCCTCTGGAATTCCGCTGTTCTCCTTCATCAGTGAGTTTGGTCTTGGCAGGATGTTCTTGTTGATCTTCTGGGGATGGGGCCTGTTGTGGTGATTCTCAAGTGTCTTTGCTGAAGGTGGAATTGCACAGCCGTTGCCAGGGCCCTGGCTATGTAATCTGTTTGGGTTCCCTCTCAGGAGGTTTTATTCCCTGAATGCTTTCCATAGAGCCCTGTAGGATAGAAATGAAAATGGCAGCCTCCCTATCTCCAGCCGGGAGGAGCTGAGAGCTCATGCCCCACTTCTCAGTGTGCCTTCGGAGAAAAGCACTCAATCACTCCCATCTCCCTGGTCTCCAGCCGGGCTCCAAGCTCACCCGGCCTGTAACCAGGTATTTCTGTCTCTGGCACACAGCCCCATTAGAAGTCTCCAAACTCAGCGGATTCCTGCCTCCAGAGAAGGAAGGTGGGTTTCCCCAGTCCTGCCACTTGTGGGGTCCCTGCTCAAAGAGCAGTGGCTAGAGTGTGCCATGGATCACAGCTTAAGGTAACCCCAAACAGAGAGCTCACTCCTCGGATCCGTCTCTAGTCAGCTTTCCCGCTCTGTTACCTGCGAGCTCTGCTGTAATCAGACACTTAGTCCTTCCGTGAACCCTTGGGACCTGAGACCACACTGTCCCTGCGAGGGCTCCACCCCCGTTTGGCCTCTGGAGCAATGTCCCTCAGTGGAGCAGACTTATAAAAGTTCAAATTTTGTGCTCTGTTGCTCTGCTGCTTGCCGGGAGCCAGCCCCTCCCCCCACAGTCTATGTTCCCATTGCTTTGGATTTGCTTCTCCACACATCCTATTTTTTAGAAAGTGGTAGATTTTCTATTTCTAGAATTGCTGCTCTTCTTCTCTTCAATCTCCTGTTGAGTTTGTAGGTGTTCAGAATGGTTTGATAACTAGCTGAACCCCTGTGACCTGATGTCATCTCAGTCTGCTACTCCTCTGCCATCTTGACCTAATTCTCTGGTTTGTTTTCTTTTCTTTTTTTTTTTTTTTTTTAAAGATTTTATTTATTTATTTGACAGACAGAGATCACAAGCAGGCAGAGAGGCAGGCAGAGAGAGAGAGAGAGGGAAGCAGGCTTCCTGCGGAGCAGGGAGCCCGATGCTGGGCTTGATCCCAGGACCCTGAGATCATGACCCGAGCCAAAGGCAGCAGCTTAAACCACTGAGCCACCCAGGTGCCCCTAGTTTGTTTTCTTTTTTACAATTGATTTAATATCAAAATGAAATTGCTTAGCTCATTCCCACAATTGTTTTGTTTTCTATGGACCCCATCTTCATTCTGATTTTTGACAAACATGCAGCATGGAACAATTTCAAGTTTTCCCCGGTTCATTATAGGACTTAAAAAATGTTGCCTTTGAACTATAAACTTGTTATAGAGGTTTCAAAAAGTTTTTTTTTTTAAGTTTATTTATGTAAGTAATTTCTATAACCAACATGGTGCTTGAACTCATGATCCCCAAGATCAAGAGTCACATGCTCTCTTGACAGAGTCAGTGAGGCTCCTCAGTTTCAAGATGTTTTAATAAGTGTTGCCAGAGGTTATCCAGGGTAAGTAAAATAGTTGGTCATGTTGTAGGGCTGAGAATAATTTTTTATTCTCACCTCCAGGTTTTATGTTCTTAGTACCTATTAGGTTGTTAGTTGAATTGGAAGAGTGATGCGGGTTCTGCCCTTTGGAAATGTTCTTCTGTCATTAGAATTCACCCGAAACTATAAGGTAAGGATGGATGATGGGAAAAAATATATGCTGTGTGAGGGAACACCATATGAAACATTGGTTTGATTACATGTGTCTCAGCAGCATGAGGAATAATCCTCTTTAATAATGTCAATCTCAGAACATTCCTAAGTTCTCCTATTGAGTCCTTGCAGATCTATCACCCATGATCCACTTTAAGTCAACTAAACCAAGTTAGCACTTGTTTCCAGATACAGATGAGCTTAGTAGGTCCAGGTTACTTATTTAAAATCTGGAAGGGTTAAGAAATCTAGATGTGAATTTCAGGAAATAATTTGATTTCATCCCAATCTTAGAAATTTAAAAAAAAAAGTTTTTTTTTTTTAAAGATTTTATTTATTTATTTGACAGACAGAGATCACAAGTAGGCAGAGAGGCAGGCAGAGAGAAAGAGAGGAGGAAGCAGGCTCCCTGCAGAACAGAGAGCCGGATGTGGGGCTCAATCCCAGAACCCTGGGATCATGACCCGAGCCGAAGGCCGAGGCTTTATCCCACTGAGCCACCCAGGCGCTCCCCCCAAAAAAGTTTTTAGTTGTGGTAAGTCATATGTACCAAAGTGCATAAGATGTATATACAGTTTAAAGAGTAATGACCCTATGTACGTGTACCCTGTACAACAACCCAGGTTAAGAAATAGAACATTATGGATACCTTAGAAGCTTTCTATACCGTAGTTCCCCCTTATCTGTGGCTTCACTTTCTGTGGTTTCATTTACCTGAGGTCAACTGCAGGCTGGAAGCCGATGATCCCCCTTCTGACGTATTGTCAGTAGGACAGTAGTAGCCTAACACTGCATCACAGTGCCTACATCATTCACCTCACTTCTCATCATATAGGCATTTTCTCATCTCATATCATCCTAAGAAGAAGGGTGAGTACAGCACAATAAGATATTTTGAGAGAGGAACCACATTCGTGTAACTTTTTTACAGTATATTATAGTTATGGTATTATTAATCTCTTACATTCCCTATTATAAATTAAACTTTATCATAGGTATGACTATATAGGAGAAATAGTATACCTTGGATTCTGTACTGTCTACTGATTGAGGCATCCACTGGGAGGTCTTGGAACATATCCCATATGGATAAGGGAGACTACTGTATGTCTTTCTAATAGTCTACTTGTATTAGGGTTCTCCAGAGAAATAGAACCAGTAGGGTGTGTATATATGTTGAAAGAAATTTATTGTAAGGAATTGGCTCATGTGATTATGAAGACTGGCAAACTGAAAACATGAAGGTTGGACCCATAGGCTGGAGACCCAGGGAGCCAGTCTTCCAGTTTGAGTTCAAATGCAATCCATTGTAGAACCAGGGAGAGCTGATTTTGCAAATGAAATGTGAAGGCAGTCTGCTTGGTCAGCTGACTGAATTGAGGCCCACACACATTGTGGAGGGCAATCTGCTTTAGTTAATATCCACTGACTTAAATGTTAATCTCATCTAAAATAACCTCACAGAAACAACTAGAATAATGTTTGACCAAACATCTCAGCTCCCTGTGACCTACCCAAATTGTCATAAAATTAACCACTACAGTGCTACTTTTCCCTCTAGAGCCAACCAGTATCCTCACTTAAAAAAAAATTTTTTTTTTAAAGATTTATTCATTTATCTGGGAGAGAGAAAGTGTGTGAGCAGGAGAGGGAGAGAGAGAGTCTCATGCAGGTTCCACCCTAACTGTGGAGCTGGATGTGGCATTAGATCTCATGACCCTGAGATCATGACCTGACCCCTCCAGGCCCCCCCCCCCCCCCCAATTTTTTAAATTGTGGTAAAATACACATAACATAAAATTTGCCATCTTAACCATGCTGAAATATATACTTCACTAGTGTTGATTGTATTTGCCAACACAGTTCCAGAACACTTTCCATCTTATAAAACTGAAACTCTTATGTCCATTAAGCACCTATTTCCTTCCTCCCCCCTCCCACTGAGGCTTGGGAACCACCATTCTACTTTCTCTCTTTATGAATTAGACTATTCTAGGTACTTAATATAAGTAGAACCAGGCAGTATTTGTCATTTTGTGACCAACTTATTTCACTTGGCATAATGTCCTCAGCATGCATCCATGTTGTAATGTGTCAGAACTTTTCATTTTTAAGGTTTTTAAAATATTTTTTAAAAATTCCCTTGTAATGTATATGCCAATTTTGTCCATCCATTCACACCTTCATCTCCTGGCCATTGTGAATAATGCTTCAGTGAACATGGTTGTTAAGTATCTCCTTGAGATCATGCTTTCAGTTCTTTTGAGTATGTCCTTGAGAAGTGGATTTGCTGGATCATATAGCAATTCTATTTTTCAGTTTTTTGAGGAGCTGCCATACTGTTTTCCATAGTGGCTGCATCATTTTACGTTCCCACTAACCGTGCACAAGACCAATAAATTTCTCATTTTTGCCAATACTTAATTTTGTGTTAATAAGTAAACTTATTTATTTATTTATTTATTTATTTATTCATTTATTTGACACAGAGAGAAATCACAAGTAGGCAGAGAAAGAGGTGGAAACAGGCTTTCTGCTGAACAGAGAACCCAATGCGGATCTCGATCCCAGGACTCTGAGATCATAACATAAGCCAAAAGCAGAGGCTTAACCCACTGAGCCATCCAGGCGCCCCACTTATTTTCTGTTTAATAGTCGTCGTCCTGGGGCACCTGGGTGGCTCAGTCATTAAGAGGCTGACTTTGGTTCAGGTCATGATCCCAGGGTCCCAGGATCAAGCCCTGCATAGGGCTCCCTGCTCTATGGGAAGCCTGCCTCTCCCTCTCCCACTACCACTGCTCGTGTTCCCTCTTTCACTGTGTCTGTCAAATAAATAAATTAAAATCTTAAAAAAAAAAATAGTAGTCGTCCTATCTTCCTTCTGAGGTAGTATCCTGACCTTTGCATTTGTCACTATTTTGATTATTTTTATGGTTATTTGCAATTTATATATGTATCTCTAGCTATATATTATTTCATTGTGGAAAATGGATAATAAGCAAACAGCTGGCCAGGGAAGAAAAAGGTAATAACTATTGCCACAGCCGAGTGACAGCACCCAGGGGTGATGAACCATAATGCCTCTGGCTTTACCTTTCCTGAGTATGTACAGAGCTCCTGAGAATTCAGTGGATAAAAGGGAAAGGAAAATTGGTCCTACTATAGAGTAACACTATGAGCCAGTGACTGGATGACCAGTAGTAATGTGGTAAGGGGGACTACTTCTAGCTCATCATGGCCTACCTCTGGCTCTTAGACATTTTGGGGGGAGTAAGATGAGGATACCCACCTATTGCAGGCTTCTCAGCATGAAGGACAGAGTAGGAATCCATGACCATTTCGCTCAGGCTCATCTGGCATTCTCTGGTTTTGAAAAAAGGTGGTATAATTGCAGAAACATGTTGGTGGGAACAGCCCTCGATTTTCTTGAGTCAGATTGCTCTAATCTGGACCCATTACCTTGTATTTTCTGATTGCCCTTCACTGTTGTCCTGTAATTTACCCTGTTCTTTCTGTGTTGGATCTTCTGTTTTCCTGTATTTCATGTTTCTTATCTTCGGTAGCTTCCTGAGAAAAAGTCCATAAGAGATAAAAATGTTAAACTTGATTGAGTGCCTGGGTATAATATTTTAACAGGGGAATAATTTTTTCCCAAATTTTTGAAGACCATGTTCCATTGTATTGGTGCTTCCCATGCTGGTATCAAGGTCAGAGCCATTGTGATCTTTTGTTTTTTGTTATGTTTCTTTCCTCCTCTCTGGAAGCTTGTTGAATCTTCTTTTTTTTTTTTTTTTTTTTTTTTTTGGTATTGTGAAATTTTATTGTGGATCTATTTCTATCCATATTGCTTAGCCCTGAACCCCTCTGTCTTTAAACTTACATCCTTCACTGTTGCATTGCTGTCTTTCCCCACTTTCTTGTTCATTCTACTTCATGGTTATCATAACTCATACTTTGATTGTGGTAGGCTGAGTAGTGTCCCCGGCCCCAAGAGGTCCATGTGCTAATCTCCAGAACCTATGGATGTTACTTTATATGACAAAGAGACTTTGCATATATAATTAAGTTAAGAATCAACAAGATGAAGTTACCCTGAACTGTCCTAGTGAGTGCAGTATTGTCACAGGTCCTTTTAAGAGGGAGACAAGGAATGCAGCAGCCTTCACAAGCTAGAAGGGGCAAGGAAACATTTTCCCCTAGAGCATCTGGAGGGAAGACCCTGCCAACACCTCGGTTTTGGCCCAGGGAAACCCATTTCAGACTAATCTCCCAAACCGTAAGATAACAAATTGTTTAAAACAAAAAATTCATGATAATATGTTTACAGCAGCAATAGGAAGTAATATAGTTGGCCCTTGAACAATGTGGGTATTAGAAGCGCTGACCTCCTGTGCAGTAGAAAATCTGTCAAGCTTTTGGACTCCCTCTCCACCTTCCAAAATTGAACTAGTAGTAGCATATTTTTGATTGGAAGCCTTATTAATAAATAGGCAATTAAAACATTTTGTATGTTACATGTATTATACACTGGATTCTTCAAATGCAGTAAACTAGAGTAAACGGCTGTTTAGAAAATCATAAGGAAAGTACATTTACATGGGCGCCTACGTGGCTCACTTGGCTGAATGTCTGACTCTTGGTTTTGGCTTAGGTCATGATCTCAAGGTTGTGAGATCGAGCCCTAAATTGGGCTCAGCCCTCAGTGTAGAGTCTGTCTGCTTCAGATTCTGTCTCCTTCTCCCTCTCATTTGCTTTCTCTCTCTCTTTCTCTCTCAAATAAATAAAATCTAAAAAAGAAAGAAAGAAAGAAAATACATTTATAGCACTGTCCTTTAAAACATCCACATATAAGTGGACCCATGCAGTTCCAGTCCATGTTCAAGGGTTTACTGTACTCTGAATTCTGACTTTTATTTTCTTTCCTATTTTTTAGCTCTTTATCTTTTTATATTCTGGGAGATTGCCCTAGCTTTAAAAAAATTTTTCCTCAGTTTTTCTACTAAGTTATTCCTTTTTGTTGTTGTTGTTACCACCTTAGTTTCCAAGAGCATTTTTTCTTTCCTCAGTGTTTCCTTTTTGTAAAATAAACAAACAAACAAAAACCCTGCCATTATCATGTTTCATGGATGTATGGACTCTTACTTATATGAAATATTAGTGATAATTTTTGGTTTTGTTTCTTTTTTTTGGCTGCAAGATTTCTCTTCCTCCAAACTGCTTTTGTTTCTTTGTGCTGGGTCTGTTTTTGTTTTGTTTTGTTTTTTGCTCTTAAGGCTTTGCTAAGTTGTCCTATAACCTTTGGCTGTCTGCTGATCGTGATTGGGATTGAGACACTAAAAGGATTATTGGAATTGATGAATATATGCCTGCAGGTTATAGACCTGTGAACTGTAAAATGATTAGCAGCATCCTTGGCCTATACTAACTGGGTACCAACCACAGCCATCTAGTTAAGACAGTGAAAAATGGGGGCGCCTGGTGGCTCAGTGCATTAAGCCTCTGCCTTCGGCTTGTGTCATGATCTCAGGGTCCTGGGAACGAGCTCCGCTCAGTGGGGCACCTGCTTCCCTCTCTCTGTCTGCTGCTCTGCCTACTTGTGATCTCTCTCTCTCTGTCCAATAAATAAATAAAATCTTAAAAAAAAAAAGTCAAAAATATTTCCAGACATTACCAAATGTTCCCTGGGAGCGAAGTCAACCCAACCAAAAACAGCCATTCTTGGTCTATGTGAATGGTTCCCTTTAATTGGGGACCTCCCACTGTCATTATTTTTAGTTTTTTTTTCCCCTTTTGGACAGGTTAGATTTCTCAGAAAAGGGTCTTACTGTCCCTTGTTTGAAGGGCAAAGATTTGACTGCCTGGTATCTGGTGGTTGGGTGGGAGATGAAGCCTGGGATCAATGCTGTTAAGCTCTTTCTGTGGTAGTTACCACAAAAAAAGTGTTGCTACAGGAGGAGTTGGGTAAACCTGTCAGCATGTCATTGCCCTATCTTTGAGCTATCTTTAGAGGTTGAAGATACAGGGGCCAGGAGGGAAACCAGCCTAGGGGCTATTGGCACTCATAGCACCCAGGGTTTCCTCTCACTTCCTCCTTCCTACTTATGCTAATTCATCTTAGAGATTCCATAATTAGTAATTGTTTAGACTATTGTCAGAACCAAGTTCAACTTATATATAATAGGCTTTCTTAAGATTGTGCAGTTCATCCAGTAGAAACCTAGTCCCAAAATACAGGGTAAACAGTTTTGGGTTCTTTGCTAGATTACGTGACAGCTCCCATACAGTTGAAAATTACTGTGATTAGCATTTAGCTTTCATCTGTTCACTTAATCCTTTCATTGCTGTGTAGTACCTCCATCCTTAACATTCCTTCCAGTCCGGGTCTTTATAGAATAAAGTCCAATCATATGGGTGTGTTGGGAAGGGATCAGGGCATTTCAGAATAAATTATTATGGTTCTCAGCTCTCCCAGCCACTGGCTATAATTCAGCTTTTTGGGGTGGTTGAATGGTTTACATTAGTCCTCTTCGCTTTCTGGCTTCCAAAATTTTGTCACCATTGTCTGCTTTCTAGTTCTCCCTGTCCTTGTTATTTTGTCTTTTGTTCAAAAAGATTTTTCACTGGGGTTTTGGGAGGAAACCAAATTTGATACATGCCTTCCATCTACTATCTTAAAATGGAGCACCATACTTACATTGATTTTCATAGGCTTGCATCATGAATCTCTTCCTAACCCAGGTTATGAGCTGAACACTCTCAGTTTTCTTTAGCTTAATGCCTTCCGTAGCAGATTTAAATATCCTGGCTCACTTGAATGGCTATCCTATGCCATTATGTATTTGGGAAAGTTGATTACACCTAGAACATAAGTATCTTAGATGAGGTCATCCATCATTTAATACAAATGAAGCAACAAACTAACCATTGTATTTTTGGTTATTAATACTGTCTGCATTCACCTAGAAAAAGTGATGCTGTTATTAGGCATGATTCCTATTATTTTGGAGTGGTTTTTAGTTGAAAAGATCTAATATTCCTTGAATTCCCATGAACCTCTTGTTATAGACTGTCAGGGCTAAGCTTTAAAATTAAGAAGAATCAGTTCTGTTCCTTCCAAGAACCGTTCTTGGGAAATGAGTAAGGATCAGCATGGCATATTAACAATGTTAATCTAAAACAACGCTAATGCTTTTCATCCTTTACCCACTGTCCTAGTTACTATCCTTAAGTTAATAATGTCAGCTTCCTGGAAGGACACTAGATTCTTCATGTTTTCCATTTGTCAGATACAATTTAATTTGATTTCAGCAAGCGGTATTTGAGTTTTCATTGTATAGGGTGGTACTAAATGCTATATGATAATACAATTAATATTAAATCTCTTGTATTTGGGTACTTCAAGGATGATTGAGGTATATAAATAGGATGTTACAGGGTACCTAGGTGGCTCAGTCAATAGATCAAGCATGTGACTCTTGGTCTTGGGGCTGTGAGTCCAAGTTCCACATTGGACAGAGAGCTGATTTTTAAAAAATAGGATATTACAGTATAGACACTATTGATTTTCTGTGTGGCTTTCACACATTACCACCTATGTAGAAGCTTAAACAGCTCAAATGTACTATCTCATATTTCTATAGGCCAGAAGACTGATACAGCTCTCCCTAGGCTAAAAACAAGGTGTTCTCAGGCTGTATTCCTTTCTGTGGAGGCTGTAGGGAAGATTAAGTTTCCTGCTCACCTAGGTAGTTGGTAGAACTCAGTCCCTTCTTGCTAATTATAAACTAAGGGTTCTTCCCAACTTCTAGAGGCCACCACATTCCTTGGTTTGTGGCCCCCTTCCTCCATATTCAAAGCCTGCAACAGTGGATTGAATCTTGAATTTCTCCAACCCTTCTGTCTCATCTTGCTGACCACAGCTGGGAGAGGCTATCCAAATTTGAGGAGGCATATGGTTAGGTTGCATATTCCCTGATAATCCAGGATAATCTCCCATCTCAAGGCTGGTGGCCTTAGTCACATCTACAAAGTCTATTTTGCCATTTAAGGCTCTGGGGACAAGGGTGTGGGCATCAGTGGTTAAGCATAATCCTGCCTGCCATTAAATGTAGTTCTGTAACTAAAAAATGAAATTTTTTAGAATTGGCAGCTTGAAAACACAGGTAGAAATGTTCCCTTAAAGTAAGTAAGTGTTCTGTCATTTACTTAAATCTGTTAAAGGAGGGTAGCCAAAACAACCTCCTTTTTTTTTTTTTTTTTTTTTTTTTTTATTTTTAAAATTTTATCTATTGAATGTTGTTTATTTATTTTTTTTATTTTTTTTTCTTTTTTCTTTTTTTTTTTTTTTTTTTA
>NC_081568.1:53042729-53051861 GCF_022355385.1 Mustela nigripes
TTTTTTTTTTTTTTTTTTTTTTTTTAAGATTTTATTTATTTATTTATTTGTTAGAGAGAGAGAGAGAGCGAGTGAGCACAGGCAGACAGAGTGGTAGGCAGAGGCAGAGGGAGAAGCAGGCTCCCTGCCGAGCAAGGAGCCCGATGTGGGACTCGATCCCAGGACGCTGGGATCATGACCTGAGCTGAAGGCAGTTGCTTAACCAACTGAGCCACCCAGGGGTCCCAAAACAACCTCCTTTTGACGATATTCCTTCTCCTTCCCAAATTTGGCTATTCTATTTTTGCTGCAGTCATTTTTTTTTTAAGATTTTATTTATTTATTTTAGAGAGGGAGCATGAGCAGGGGGAGTGGCAGAGGGGGGAAGCAGACTCCTAGCTGAGCAGGGAGCCCCATGCAGGGCTCCATCCCAGGATCCCAGGATCATGACCAGAACCAAGGGCAGATGCTTAACTGACTGAACCACCCAGGCACGCCGCTGCAGTCTTTATTTAGTCTTTGGTTAAGATTCTTCATGGGGTGCCTGGGTGGCTCAGTCAGATAAGCGTCTGCCTTTGGCTCAGATCATGATCCTGTGGTCATGGGATCGAGCCCTACCTTGGGCTCCCTGTTCAGTGGGGAGTCTGCTTCTCCCTCTGCTGCTCCCCCTGCTTGCTGTTCACTCCGGCTCTCTCTCTCTTTCTGTGTCTCTCAAATAAATAAATAAAATCTTAAAAAAAAAAAAAAAAGATTCTTCAGAATAGCACAGGCTATCCTTTTGTCCTTTTGTAGATATTGATTGCATCTACCCCCAGAGTGACAGCCATTGCAATGGGGCAGATAAAAATGGTGGGGACATTTTCTTTTTTCTCTATTCTTAGATACTGTCATTTAAGGAGAAGCCAAATTAAAATGGAGATACTGAATAGTTTAGGAGGCAAATGTTGCCTTTCTTTGCTTTTACCCAAAAACTTCAGCATGTGATCCTAAGACAGACTGGCAATATTGTCTACTGTCTTTTATCATGCTCCAAAAAGCAGTTGATTATCTTGGAAGGGCTTCAAAAGCAATTAAGAAAATCCCTTATGTCAAGTTACATTTCAGACAGGACAAATTAGATGTATGGGGAAATGTCCTGATAAAGTACTTGAGAAATAATGAATCTGTATACAATTTGTAATTGCTCCTGCAAAAAATTTACAACATAAAAGAGGCTGTTAACCTGAGACTGAAGCTCAGAGATGGTTTTTTTTTTTTTTTCATTACAAATGCAAATACCTTATGAAATTGAGCCCAGAGCATTTTAAAATGTCCAAAATGTAATTTAAAACATTGTTTATTACATCTCTGTCTGGGTTCTTCACTGCATCACAAGCTGCTTTGTAAATGCTGATTTTTAAGGCAGCAGGTCTATAATGAAAAAATGGCCAATTCGACTCACTAATGTAACACAGGCCCTAAAGGTCCACCCTTCACCAGAATAAAGGGTCAGGGTTAGCACCATGCCACAGAAGGGTGGTAATGGATGATGATTGAAAAGACATTTAGTTATGTGTTTATGAGATTGTTGCATTTGCTTTCTACTTTATGCATTACAGATAGGTGATCTTCAATCTGCATAACCCTATTCCTGTGACTAATGACCATCTCCATGGATGACCAGTAATGAGTTAGCAGGGTGAGAGGTTGGTTGCGTGTTAGAGGCTAAGGATACTCAGTGAGAAATAGGTATCATTTAGATAGAGTACTTTTATCACACTCACTGCTGAGAAATTCAAACACAATTTCCTTCCCTTACGAACTGCTATTCCCCTCTGAGTAAAATTATTTCAACTCTTCCAAACTACTTGGGTTTTAGCCTCAATTTCCTAACTTTTGAAGTATGAGTGTGCCCATTGCTAATTTTTCCCCAGTGATAAACATTAGCAAGTGGGAAGTTATTCTATGGTTATTATACAATATTTATAGACCACTTTTTATTTGTGAAGTGTTTGAAGGTCTCTTAAATATGAACTGTTTCCAAATAACCTTGGGCTCATTTTTCATCTTGATCCAAATCCCATGGAAGCAAACCAATCATGAAGCTCTCTAAAAAGTCATTGGGAGCCCCAGGCTCAGAACCCAGCTGTGGAGCCCGAACTATTAGGTTCTGTGCTGCTCGGAGCTTTGAGTAACAGCCACAGGGACTGATGCTCATTTAGGAATCAAAGTTGGTGCTTTGTTTCTGGAAGCCTTTGCCTGAGCTGAGGAAGGTGGACTAAATCCCTCATAGGAGTTCAAACTGTATAGACTTTACTTTTTACACAATTGCTTTTGAGATCGTTCAACAAAGAGATGTCTCTTCTGTTTAAAGAGCAGAGAAGAGGAACAACAAACCAATGAAAAACAAACTTCAAGGTATTCCAATCAGCACGATGACTCTGATTTCTAAGTTTGTCTTCATTAACGTTCTATTCCAGTTTCATCATGTTTTCTCCTGGTGAGCTTTCCCCCACTCCTATCCGTCCTCAAATACCATCACAGGTACATACCTCATTATTTCTTACCTTGATCTGCCTTCTCCTGATTTACAACTTGATCATGTTAATTTCCATCTCTCATCAAAGTATGTTTGCCCTGATGCTCTCCAGAGTCAGCATTTGACATAATAACAGTAATAATGCTTGCCGAGTACAGAGAAGTACAAAGCCATTTACGCTCAAAATAACCCTCCGGGGTATTGACTTCTTGTGCGTATTTTATCCATGGAGGAATGGGAGACACAAGGAGGCATGTTACTTACGCCTTACATCTGGCAGTTGGTAGAGTCAGGGTTCATGCCCAGGTGATCTGGCCCCAGAGCCCATATTGTTCACCTTTGCTTTTCATCGGCTCTTAGAGTGGGGAGAACATCAGCTTTAGGTAAGATAGACGTGGGCTTAAAGGCAGATCCTGATATCTGTACTGGATGTTTTGCCTTGGGAAAGTGAAGTAACTTCTCTGAGCTTTAGTTTCCTCAACAGTAAGTATCTATTTGTGTGCAAAACCCAGATAACCCTTATCAGCTTCCATGGCCACAGTAAGTGCTTGAGAATGTTAAAGTGTAGCTAACCCTTTCTCTCCTGCAGTGTTCTCTCTATGAAATTTGCAAATGATACTGGTTGATTTCTGTATGTTGTTGGGGGGAATGGTTCAATATATTTCCTCTCTCTGAGGTAACCTCAGGCATCCTGACTTTTCAGACTGGCAGACTTTTTACCCCTTCAGTCCATTTAGGCAAGGACATCTCTGAAGTTGTACGAAGTTTCATGTTCTGAGGTGTATTGGTTTTTGATCTGAAACGTTAATATTTCACATGACATGTGCTCTTGGATATGATCTTCAGAAAATATTTTGAATGAAGAAATGAAGTGGAGCAGCAACCACCTGCCTGTGGGTTTCTATCGTGTCAGGAAGAGCCTGGGGGCTGGTCTAGTGCTCCAAGAATGGCAATGGCCCATGGCAAATGCTTCCACAGCAGTCAGCATATTCCCTGGCCATGGGGCCAGCTGTTTCTAACTGTACGCTGTGTGGTGGGAAGTTCTCTCTCCAAGCTGGACCCCTTCTGGGAACCACACGGGCTATTAATTTTACAATGGCAAATATAACTGCAGGTGTCTGTGTGTGAGACTGGGTTGCAGAATATACCTGATGAGTTATCCAGTTTCTGGGGACCAAATAGAAAGTTTTTTCTGTGACTTACCACAATAGCAAGTAGAATGCAGAAGCTCTTGCCAAATCAGTTATACTTATTTTTATAAGAAGAGTATGAGGCGGTTGTATTGTACTCAAGTGCTTCCTCAAATGAGCCCTCACACTGTTTTCGTTATTAGTTTGGAGGAATCTCTCTCTCTGCACCCCTTTCTTTACTTGGCTTACCATAGATAAATCTGATCATGTTTATCCCCAGCCATTTATTGAGTACTACGTAATCTCCTGTGCATATGGGAATATCAAGAGGATTGGGGCATAATTCTTGTCCTAAAGGATCTTGAAATCTAGTAAGTGCTAAGTATCAAACATGTAAAGCTGCTACACAAGCATATTAATGTTTTTGGAACAACAGCTATTTGTAAACTACCGATTATTTAGGTACCCTTCCAGAGCTAGCTCGTGCATTGATGAAGCATATATTTATATACATCTTTTTGTTTTTTTTTAATGTAGTTAAAAGCGTGCTATAATCCTCTTAGGTTTCTGGCTGTTTTGTCACTGGACAATATATTTTCTAGGCCATTTCATAACTGCGCGCACACACACACACATATGTATATGCTTCACTATCTTTGACAGCTTCATAGCATCCTATTAAATGGAAACCAGTTCTTTTTTTTTATTATTGCCTTATTGTTTTTAAACTCCAAACGTGTACATCAAACTTGCCCACTCACCTGAGTCTTGGATTTAAATGACTTTTAATTGATTGCAAAAAGTCTGCTCTTTTTCTTTTAATTCAATTACCCAACATGTAATATATCATTCGTTTTTGATGTAGTGTTCAAAAAAGTCTGCTCTTAATGAGAAAAAAAAATTAGATACAGAAATTTGGAACTTCATTAAAACAAATTTATATCTTTATTTTGAAGGTGATGACACTAATTTGGATTTATATTCTGGCTTATTTACTTAAGAAAAACAGCGTCATTAAATCATAGTCCAATCAACATACCAGGCGAATGTTAAGAAAATGTTAAAGGGGTTCTGTGTATGGAGAAACTGTCAGAGTAATTTTTAATAAAGCAGCACTCTCATGTTTCATGGCCACCAGTAACAGTAGGTGTAATTCCTACCCCACTGTTCTACCCACATTTAAAAGTGGGGCTTCAACTTCCTCAATCACTGTAGGTTTAAAATTCTATTTTATTGTGGTAAGAACACTTAGCATGAGATCTACCTTCTTGATAAAGTTTTTTTTTTTTTAAGATTTTATTTATTTACTTGACAGAGAGAGAGAGAGTGCGCGTACAAGTAAGTAGAGTGGCAGGCAGAGGGAGAGGGAGAAGCAGGCTCTCCACTGAGCAGGGGGCCCAATGCAGGTCTCAAACCCAGGACCCTGGAATCATGACCCGAGCCGAAGGCAATTGCTTAACTGACTAAGCCACCCAGGTGCCCCAAAACACATTGTATATCTTCTTGATAAAGTTTTAAGTGTACAATACATTATTGTTAATGTTGCACAGTGGTTGTACAGCAGATTTCTAGAATGTACTGATTTTGCATAATTGAGACTTTATGCCTATTGATTAGGAATTCCTCATTCCAGTTGCACCCTCTCATTCCCAGTCCCTGGCACCCACCGTTTTACTCTGCTTCTAGGAGTTTAACTATTTTAGATACCTCATACAAGTGGAATCATGCCGTATTTGTCCTGTGACTGGCTTATTTTACTTAGCATCATGCCTTTAAGGTTCATCTGTTTCATGTTGCAGGATCTATCTATCTTTCTTTCTTTCTTTCCTTTCTTCTTTTTTTTTTCTTTTAAAGATTTTTTATTTATTTGACAGAGATCACAGGTAGGCAGAGAGGCAGGCAGAGAGAGAGAGAAGAGGAAGCAGGCTCCCTGCTCAGCAGGGAACCTGATGCGGGGCTCTATCCCAGGACCCTGAGACCATGACCCAAGGGCGGAGGCTTTAACCCACTGAGCCACCCAGGCGCCCCTCCTTTTTTCTTTTTAAAGAAGATAGGCTACTGAAGGGCTGAAAAGAGAATGGAGAGGATGGGGGGAAGGAGAGGCAAAAAGAGATATCCTTCACCCTTTTGGGCAAGAGAGATCTGGCCGGTTTTCCCTGGGGCTTTGGGTCCTTACTGAGAAGTAACCCTGGCTGGAGGTCATCAGTTCCCCAAGGAGTCCTAGAGTCAGTCCACTAGGGGAAAGAGCCCGGGGCTGGCAAAGGCTCCCAGTGTGGGGTCCACCAAATTGGCCAGTACAGCCACCAAGTGTGATGTCTCTCCTGATCAAATGGGGGACCACCAAATGTGGGGTTACCAATTATTTAGAAACTGGTAGCGTGGGCAGTGAAAGAATTCACCCAAGGCAGAACGAAAGAAATAGAAGTTTATTGAATACATAAGCAAGGAAGCTGCCGGCAGGATAGCAGAGATTGTCTGCCCTTTCTTTTCTTTTCTTTTAAAGATTTTATTTATTTGAGAGAGAGAGAGAGAGAGAGTAAGGGAGAGCATGAGAGGGTAGAAGGTCAGAGGGAGAAGCAGACTCCCCGTGGAGCTGGGAGCCCGATGCAAGACTCCATCCCGGGACTCTGGCATCATGACCTGAGCCGAAGGCAGTTGCTTAACCAACTGACCAACCCAGGCGCCCCTGCCCTTTCTTTTTTAATACTAAATTCTCTTCCATGGCGTGTATATATGACATCTTCTTTAATTATCCATTGACGGAAGCTTAGGATGTGTCCATATCCTGCCTATTGTGACTTCATTGAATATGGGAGTACAGATAATCTCTTCCAGTTCCTCATTTCATTTTTATGGATGAATCCATTAATTTTTGGAGGAATCTCCATACTGTTTTGCATAGTGACTATACCATTTTACATTCCAACAACAATGTTCTAATTTCTCCATATCCTTGCCAACACTTATTTTTGTTAGTCTGATGGTCACCCTAACAGGTGGGAGGTGATCTCATTATGGTTTTGATTTGTTTCTCTGATTTTTAGTGGCATTGAGTATCTTCTCATGTTCCTGTTGGCTATTTCTTTGGAGAAATGACTGTACAAGTGGTTAGCCCATTTTAAAGTTGGGTTATTAGCTTTTTTTGCTGTTGAGTTGTATGAGCTTCTATATGTTTTAGAAGCGAAATCCTTATTTGGCATATGCTTACAAATATTTTCTCCCATTCTACAGTCTGCCTTTTCACTCTCTTGTTTCTTTTTCCTTACTTTAGTTTTTGCTGTTGTTATTTTTTACTGGTTTGTTTTAAGGCAACATAAAAAGAGATATAACATGCTCAGCAAACTTTAATTGGTAATTTTCACATTTTTATTCTTTAATAACTGATGTTTATAGTGATGTTTTGGAAATTCCAATATGCTGGTATTATTGCTGAAGAAAGATGAAATTCATGCTAGTTTTTTCCTATATGTATGTGTGTGTATATATACATTGTGTATATATATATAATATATATTCCCTTTATTTTTATCCATATTCTAAATTTTCTTGTGCACTTACTATTGTGCTCAATGCTTTATATGCATTATGTCATTGACTTCTCACATCACATGAGGTATGTATTACTCCATTTTGCAGAGGAGAAAAGCTCAGGGAGACTAAGTAACTCACCCAAGATCATACAGGGTAGCAGAATTGGAACTGAGATCTTGGTATCCAAAGGCCTAGTATTTCTGTTCTGCCACACTACCTCTATCTCTTTGAAAACTGTAGATCTGAATGTCATGTACATAAACGCAATCGTATAAGTGCACACCTACCCACAATGTTAATTAGAATAGTACTCAGCCATTCCAGGTAGCTTTTTGTTGTAGATAGATAGAGGGCTTAGACCCTCATAATGTAACAACACTACTCCTCTTTTCACTTTGAAAATCTTTGGCCAGCACTGCCAATAGGTAACCAGCTTGATTTATATGAATTTTATCTCATCTCCAATTTGCCTGTTTGGAGATGGAAGTGATGAGATGAGGCAGAAGAGTGAGTTGATGGAAAAGGCTTTGTATAATATTCACTGTGCGGTGCACTAAGCAAAGAGCTTTGTAGTTGTAGTGTGTGGTAGAAGCCTATCTGTATCATACCAGAGTCTGCTTTTCTTGGGGAAAACCCACTGCATGTGGTTCTCATGAGACTAGACTCCTTTCTCATCCCTCCCTGTCAAGGAGTGGTCATTTGATCAGTACCGTAGGGCAGAGTACCCTATTTCCTTGGCCAAATGGATTGGATCAGAAATGGGCATATGACCCAGTTCGTGTTATTCTGACCTGTTTGTGGGATTTTTTGCTGTGACTATCAAGAATTCTCTCTTTTGGGGTGCCTAGGTGGCTCAGTGGGTTAAAGCCTCTGCCTTCCGTTCAGGTCATCATCCTAGGGTCCTGGGATCAAGCCCAGCATTGGGCTCTCCACTGAGAGCCTGCCTTTCGCCTACTTGTGATCTCTGACTGTCAAATAAATAAATAAAATCTTTTTTTTAAAAAAAGAGTTCTCTCTTTTTTCCTAGGAAAAATGTTTGTGAGGGTAAAGATTAGTAGCTAGCTTAGCCACCATGTATTGCCACAGTGTAATCTAGGAATGAAGCTGAGAAAATCAGAGCCAAAAGTTTGAGAGAAATATTAGAATTCCTGATGACATCCATTGAGCCCTTTGATTCAGCTGTGCTTGAAGCTAGCCTCATTGCCTTGAACTTTCCAGTGACATGAGGCTCCTTGTAGCAATGGCATATTCCAGAGCTGGAATTAAGAGGGGGGCATAGGTGCCAGAAAATAAGGAAGTGATCAAAAGGACACATGAACTAATGTGAAGACTCTCCTAATAGCCACATCTGGGACAATTTTAGTATAATAATAATACATAGAATATTTGATATGTAATAAATATGTGAGACCATACTGATTTATATAAACCATGGAATAAACAGATAAAGCAGGGAAATGAGATTGCTCTTCCTTTACAGAATTCCAGTTGATAAGTATAAGAAGCTTACCATTTGCCAAACATCACAGTAATAATTGTTGCAGGCTATAATCAATCGTGGATACTAAAGTGAGTGAATGAAGCTAGCCTCATTGCCTTGAACTTTCCAGTGACATGAGGCTCCTTGTAGCAATGGCATATTCCAGAGCTGGAATTAAGAGGGGGGCATAGGTGCCAGAAAATAAGGAAGTGATCAAAAGGACACATGAACTAATGTGAAGACTCTCCTAATAGCCACATCTGGGACAATTTTAGTATAATAATAATACATAGAATATTTGATATGTAATAAATATGTGAGACCATACTGATTTATATAAACCATGGAATAAACAGATAAAGCAGGGAAATGAGATTGCTCTTCCTTTACAGAATTCCAGTTGATAAGTATAAGAAGCTTACCATTTGCCAAACATCACAGTAATAATTGTTGCAGGCTATAATCAATCGTGGATACTAAAGTGAGTGAATGAA